>NW_018164466.1:420905-445701 GCF_001263595.1 Phalaenopsis equestris
AAAATTTAAAATATCATTTGAATCTAATTTAATAATTTTTATTCTATTTTCTTCATTAATACTTTTAACTGATTATAAATCTTAGTAGTCTTGTAGTCAATTAAATTTTTTTAAAATACAACTCATCAATATATACATATATATAATTGATACGAGCCGAACACGAACGAACAAATATTGGTTCGTGTTCAGTTTGTTAACTTAGCAAACGAGCCGAACAAGAGCTTCTTAACGAATCGAACATGAGATGTTCGCAAACAACGAGCCGTTTTGACAGCCCTATTTACATACACACCACCCAATTCTTATGTCTTTACCTATCCAACACCTAATCTTTTAATCATCACATTTATACCACACAGATCTTTCATCACATAAAAAAAAACATTTTAACCTTTACAAAGTGAAATACACCTTGGCGTGCACATAAAAATTGAAGCTTAGGTTTTAGATATGTAAATAAAAAAGAATTGAGGGGTATATATGTAAATCATCCTAGTATTTAATTGAAATGGTTTTAGTGCTATGGGTAATCTCCAGATTCGTATTATTTTTTCTCTTTTTTTGGTATAAAATAAGCTGCATTAATAAGTAGAAATCATACTCTTAGAAGATTCATGGGGACAATCAAGTTATCCTTCGAGCTCACATATCTCGTCATAACATCAGAATTTGATCGTTCAACCAACATATCTCCCAAAAGCTGAAACAATGCAATGTTTTGGTTAAATTTCAGTAATGAAAAGGGTGATTAATATTTAGAATCCATCAAAATGAATTATAAATGCAAATGGAGGAGATAAGCAGAACCTTGACAGCTTGTCTAGCAGTAACATAGTTGGAAGACGATAGCAGCTTCTCATTATACTCTGCAAAGAACTGAAATAATAGAAAGAGGTGTAAATCATCGTGATTAATTGAATCGGACCGCTGAGATATAATTTTTAACAATCTCACTCTCTCTTGAAGATCATGGTTTATTTCATCAAAAAACACATAACAAAGGTTATGAAGATTGGATTTGTCATTGAACCGTGAGAAAGAGATGTTCAATATCCGATGGTTTAATTGAGGTTAAAGCGGCAACATAATAATATTTAAATTGTTTAAATATAATTTAAATAATACAATAATGTGAATATGTGACAAAAAATAAATGAAACTTGTACGCAAGTATTATCTATAGAAAATAAAAGAATAAAGAAGGCTCTCAAGAATTTTAATATTCTTGTTTTGTACAAGAGATAAGGTATCTACAAATCTTCAGTAGGCATTCTAAAATAGGAATAAATAAAAAAAATAAAAATAACACGGGGCCGACCCTATGGGAAGCCCAAGGATTATAATCTGAGGGGCATAAAGAAATTGATCTTATAGACTAAGGTCTTGATCCGTGTGTCTTAACTTCTTTGCAATGATTGGAAAGCGAGTAGGCCCCAATGTGGAGGAGAGGGAAATTCAATACTCACCCTCGAACATGATGGTAGAGATTTATCATTTCAAGCTTGCCTACAATATTTTTGAATGTGAGGATGCAAAATCCTTTGGTAAATATATCGATTAGTTGATTCCATATAGGGACATATGAAGTGTAAGTTAGCCCACCTTTCAATTTCTCTTTTAGGAACCATTAACCTCAACATACATAATACAATCATGTTATATTAGGTTGTGTGCAAAATTGATGGTCAATTAAGGGAGATTAAACATGTTATTTGGATTGGCCACTTCAATATAACAGGGACTAGTTCACCACATCACCGGTTGAGCGGGTGGTTCACACCAGTTTAATGCAAAATTATTTTTCAGAAAAACAGGACCGTTTGTATGCCCAATTCACAATCAAACTGGTTGAACTAGCTTGTCATGTCAGCTTTTTAAAACCTTGCACATAACACTTATATTGGACACATGCTACCAAAATAAGCATGCATAGCTTTGTTCACAACTCATATTTTCAACTCTAAGAAAATAATACAATTTTGGAGAATAAAGAAACTATAAAAATCATTCTAGAGAAAGGATAAAGAGGCACGAACAACTTGACCAACAAAACAAGCAAATATCAGACCACATGTATGCTGTAAAAATAAAAAAAAAACTCTACCAATTCAGCTATACACTAAAGAATCACCTGAAAATATATCAAAGAAAACATTTTACAGTTCCACATTGCAAGGAATAACAAAGCACAAACAGCAAGTCATTGATGAGGATAACATACCCAATCATAATTTTTAGAAAGGAATTCAGCTACTGTTGATTTATGCCTTGTCATGAGCTCCTGCAATTCAAAGACAGTCGCTCTGCAGCTCAGTCAATATTTTTAGTTAAGTATAGCACTGTCATTATGTATAACAAGTCTGAGTCCAGAGTTGGTGTAGCATTCAACTAAAAGAGAACGATTTTTCCAATTTTTTTGAACAAAGAATTAAAAACCATCCATCCTGTAGAATAACAGATATACCAAAAGGTTAAAGTTCAATTTTTTTTCAAAATAAGTTGAGATATTGAAGGGAAATTATAATAATACAAGAAACTTGCCCAGAAAAGAAAAATGATACCCCTTAATGTTTCCGAATCAGTCTGTTGGTCAGATTTTTATTATAGTGGGGCAAAAAGCAAAGTAACCCATAGATAATTCTTAAATAATTTATGCAGATATATTTACTGAGCCATTGACTATCAAAGTTTGCAAACAATAAAAAACCACTGAAAAAAATATGAATTCCTACGCCAGGTTCTAATTAAACTTTCCTGAAAGAGTACATGAACCTATTTATATTTTCTATAGAACTATTAAACAAATCAGGTGGAGTGTAACTAAATGATTAATGAACATAATTTAGCTTAGTTAAACCACACTATAATGTCACTTGCTCAACCATATTACACCCAACATAAAGGATGATAGTCACTGTTCAACAGTTCATTAAGAAACATAAGGCCACCTACATATGCTAAAGTTCGGTTAAGTTTAAGAAACCGAAACAGCTCGACTCGTTCGGCCACGAAACATCGGACATTCAAATATGAGATTAACTGTGAATTGAGAAACCATACAATACATATATAATACATTAAATATACAAAACTTGTAATAGTAATATGCACAGATCAGGTTATCAAGGTGCTTACTTTCAAAGATATACATACACACCACTCAATTCCAATGTACTCGCACATCTAAAACCTACAATCTTTACATATATACCTACCCATACAAGAAAAGGTGCATTTCACATTTTAAAAGTTAAAATAGTCATATTTTTTATGAGATTTTAAAGATTTGGGTTGCATAATGTAAAATGTAAAGTTTAAGTCTTATGTATGTAAATATATAGGAATTTGGTGGCCTTAGATAAAAATGATACGCATAGGCAGAAAATGATAATCAATATCATTTTCCTCGAACCTTGGAGCATGTCCTGGTTGTCATCCCAGCCATCGTGAACAACAATTTAACCTACTTCGGTCGGGTCTTGGAGCATGTCCATACAATCTGGTTATTTGGTTATAAAAAGCAATGTCTACATCCAAAGTTTTGTATATTCAACCCAAGTAACGCTTAAAGCTTTAATTAATGAAAACAAAGCTAGATTAAAAATGATAATTGAACAATAAGCATGATAGAATAGCACAACTTATAAGATTAAGGGATTCATATTATAGCACTAGTGGCTTCAAATTTTATCTTTATTGCCTAAAAATACAGCATTAAAGTGTAAAGCAATCACTACATTCAGACGTGCTTGCATAGAATGAATTCTGATAGGTCGTATGGACAAACCATATTAAGGGGAACATATAGTAACATCGACAAGTATCACGAAAGTTATTTGGTACAGATCAAGAGAGAGAGAATAGAGGGAATTATGAAAGATGGATAGATTTTAAGAACTTTACCAGTAAGAAGGTAAAAAAGCCAAGAGAAAATACCCAAAGAAGAAGTAAATTTTGAGCAAATTTCGGGGCCATTTGGGATTAATTTTGTTTTTTATTTTTGTCAATTATATTTGCTTTTCTAAAAAACATATTTAGTTGGTATATTTTTCATGTATTTTATATTTTATTTTTAACACCATCTAAACAACTAGAAAAGTTGTTTCAAGTTTTTGAAAAATAATTTGATTTATTTTCAGCATGTCAAAAGTATTCTATTTTAAATCAAAACCTAAAAAAACAAAGTTAAAATGCAAAACAGAAAAAAAAAAAAAAAGAAATAACAAAAAGTGCTCCCGATAGGCCCTTAGCATTTTACCATTAGGAATAATTTTTAAAAAATATTTATGAGCTCTGATTCTCCAAAAAGAAACAACACCATACCTATTATGCGTGTATATGGTGACATGAACACGAAGTAAAATGCGCATGGGGTTTAACAGTTCTTAAAAAATACATAACATCAAAAAAGTTATTTGAAGTGTTGTTATATATATTTCATGATACAATAAAAACATGGTACACAATAGTCAATGGAAAAAATAGAACTTGGACAAAAATTGAATTAATGTTACTACATACATACATAATAGAATATAAATATATTTATCAAATTTGAAAGCATTTTTTAATAATTATAAGGCTTCTAAAAAAAATAGGGTTAAATTTGAAGAAGATTCCTTAAATATTCGTATGTGTCAATTTAGTCACAAACTATCACATTTCTTCAATTTAGTCTCCCCAGCTACGCAAAATTGTTCCAAAATGATAAGTTCCCCCCAGCTACGCAAAATTGTTCCAAAATGATAAGTTGATATCAATTTTGTAAAGTCGAGAGAATGAATTGATATCAGTTTTATATCACGATTTCAACACAAGGGACTAATTTAGAAAAATTTTGTATAATGGAGAGACAAAATTAGAGAAAGATGACTATTTGAAACTAAACTGGTCATATGCAAGTAATTGGGAGATTATTTTGAGATTTAATTTTATAAAGAAATTATCCGATTACAAATAGTTTTTAAAAAACCTCAAATTTTTAATAACAACTAAAATAATAATAATAAATAGTAACATAGCTGGCATTATCATTTGCCATAAAAAGTGAATCATCATTTTCTTCTATTTTCATGTTGAGTGTTGTTAAAGGTGTTAAACGTATATATGTTATCCATATGGGAATCATTTTGAATTGTTATCCATGTAACTTTAGGTTTATCCATGTAGCTTTAGGGTAAAATTACTCCAACTTATATTGAGTCACCTTATGTTCAATAGATATTTCTCCAACATTTTTTATAATACAATTAGTTCTAAATTTAAGTTTCTTAATTTTGACATAAATTCAACTTAATATGGTAAATTCTATCACGCTCAACTTAAATATCATTAACATTTTTACATAACAATATTTGAATTCATATAGAATCATCAGACTAATTGTGATTTATAAAATTTAACTTTAAACCTCTATGATATCAACTTACCACACAAAACACTTCAGACACTATTTCATTTAAACTATATTGCCTTAACTCTTGATGTTATATCTTCTATATCTCCATTCATCTTTTTGATAGATCCAACATATTTAAATCTATTACACTTAGATGTCACAATATCTTCAAACAATATTGAAAGATTATTGTTCACAACAGAACCACCATTGTTTTAAATCACTTAGTTAAACTATAGCATCTGCAAATATCATACACCAAAGCACCCCACATTAAATATCCATTATCAGCATCTACAAAACAAATGTGATACATGGACTCAATAATAATGCTTGATGTAAACATATACAGGAACAATAATACCAACTACAAGTCATTATCCCACTAAGTTCGGTTGGCTACATTAATAATTTTCTCCATTATGTCCTATCGAGTGTCGTACTTTCATTGAATTCTACTAAATTAAGATCACTTTTTACAAGTCTATCTCTACATTTCTTAACATAAGTCCAATCTAAAACAAATTTGACTCTACTATCATGATCATCAGATAGTCAATGTTTTATGTAACCAAACCATCTAAGGTGACTCTCTCTAATCTTATGTGCCACTGGAGCTACTCCAACCCTTTCACGGATATATTTGTTTTGCATTTTGCATCTAAGTGTAAAGCCACTCATCCATCTAGCATTCTCATCCCAACAACACTTAATTTTATGCTTCGCTTTTATAGGCCAACATTTTGTGCCACAAAGCATTGCAGTTTTCACCATCTTATAAAATTTTCCTTTAACTTTAGTGGTACTTTCCTATCACACAATACACCTGATGCATTCCTTAACTTCAACCATCCAACTCCAATTTTACTAATAAAATCCTAAATGAGCCGAACTTGTGCGAGCTTAAAATTGCTTTGAGTTCAGCTCCTTTAAATTTTTTGTTGTTTGAGTTCGACTCGTGTTCGAAACACCTTGTTAATAGTCTATTCGTGTTCGACTCAATTCAAACTGGTTTATTCAAATTAAGCTCGTTATCAAATTATAATTTATTAAAATTTTATAAGTCAAATAATATAACTAAGTAACAAAATTAATTTTTTTTAATTTTAAAATTTATCCACAATTGTGTGATCCCGTGGTTAGAGATTTAAGCATGAAATTGTTTCCCTTAAACATTACTATGCAATATTTATAAAGCATAACTTAAAAGTTTATTTTTTTTTAGTATCAAGATGTGGGATTAAAGTGAGGGAGACAAAAGGCAGAGGCAGCGAGACCACAAGGCTGGAGAAGGCGGGGAAAGAATTTTCGGGCATTTGCATACATACCATGCAAATCTTATGTATTTACATGTTCAATATAAGGTTTTTTCTTTTTTTGTGAATCTGTGATCGGACTTTTAAGTTGCTTAAGTGGGACTGTTGGTGGGAAGCGCAGGCAGACAAGCGAAGAACAATTCTTTTTTGTATTTACATATGTACCAAGTAATTCTTATGTATTTACATATCTAACATAAAAAAATTATTTTTCATTTGCAATGTTAGCTAAAATTATTTAAAATTTAATATTTTTTTTACATACAATATAAATTTTAATATATAAATATTATACGAATATTATTTATTTATTATTTAGTTAATTAAAGTCAAATTGAGCCGAACACAAATGAACAAACCTTTGTTCTTGTTCAGCTCATTTATAAATCAAGCTTCAAAAATTCATTTGTATTTGACTCATTTATTTAACGAACGAATTGAATACAAGCTACATAACGAGCTGAGCACGAGCTATTCGCGAACAACGAGCTTTTTGATAGCCTTTCCCATCTATTTCATAATCATTTTGAACAATAGATGTGAGATAGCTAAAACGTTCACTCATTTTAATGACTTGATCACCCATTACAACCTCGCCACTAGATCTACTACTAAAATTACATTTCATGCATTCAATTTTGATCTACTAAAAAAAAGCCATTAGACTAAAATTAACTGCCATAATTCAAGTTTTCTTGAACTCTATCAACTTATTCACAAGAAGGATATCAACAGCGAAAAGCATACCCCAAGGTGCATCCTCCTACAAATGTTGAGTAAGAGCATCCATAATTAAAGCAAAAAGATATGGGTTTAAAGTCAATCCTTGATGTAACCCAACTGAAATAGAAAAATACTTGGTCAATCCTTTGTGTGTTTGAATACAAGTACTGCTCTAGTATGCATAGCTTTATAGACTTGAATATAAGCAATATTAACATCTTTCTTTCTAGAACTCTCCCAAGTGCTTCTCTTGGAACTTTCTGATAAGTTATTTTTCCCTAAATCAACAAAAATCATATGTAGATCCTCCTCACTCAGGATTTCTCCATCAAACCTCTCAATAAATGTGTAGCTTCCATAGTAGACTTGCCCAACATGAATTCAAAATGATTTTGAGAAAATTTTGTATGTTCAACTACTCTCACCCATAATCTTAATGTATGACATTAATTTAATTCTTCTATAATTTGCATACTCTTGTGCATCTCCTTTATTCATAAAAATAGGAACTAATAGACTCTTTTTCTACTCATCATACATCTTTTTAGTGTTAAAAGTAATATTAACTAGTTTAGTAAGCCAAGAAATTTTCTAATCTCCTAAATATTTTCATACTTTTATTGAAATATCACAAGTCCTGTCTATGATATTCATCCTAGAGCAACAATAGGCCTCATGACATTATGACAATGCCTAAAATATTATCAATATAGTGCAATTTTTTTATGAGCATATACAAAAACTTCATGACAATATAAAGGTTTAAATTGCCAAGAAAAATTGAGAAATATACAAGCATAGTTAATGTTTATTGATGAAAGAACATTCTGCTCAAGAATATTGGATTACAGAGGGAGAATTCATCAAAATGGTATTATATTTACTTAACCATTATCACTCTTATGACTCTAAAGAGACAAATTACAAAGTCCTTAAGAAAATGGATGCATCACAAGAGAGAAAAACAAAGATCAGGGCTTGGTCCAGATCTAGACTAATGATAGCTAGTTTATGATATGAATTATATTTTATTAATTAAATTTATTTATGATTTATTATTTTATTTCCATTTAGCTAATAATAGGTTTAAAATTGAATTATGGCATGCATTTGTCATGAATTTTAGTATTTTAAAAAAATTAAATGATGGAGGTGGGATTGCGGTGATTCTATAAATAGTTAAGATATTGGTGTTACATAGAAAATTGTCCCTCAAGTTACTCAACATTTTAGAGATGTAGATAAGATTGCTTTCTTATGAAATCAAAGATATTCCTATTTTCTATAAATGGAGACCTCTCCTAATACTCATTCATCTCTCATGCTTCCTTCATCCATATCATAGCACATCCAACCTGAAGCTGCTTATACGAGTTGTAACCTCGCTTTTGAATATCTTGTTCTAAGACCATTTAAGCCATGCTCCTATTCTTATTCGGTCAAAAATACATCCATCTTTCTCTAATTCTTATTCGTTTAAAAATACATCTATCTTTGTTTACTTTGCCGCACTAAGGCCTCGTTTGACGGGGCTTTACCGTTCAAAAAATTTCGTTTAAAAGCTCCGTCTAAAAAAAAATCCATTTTAAAGTTAATTTCGGTAAAATAAAATGACTATTTAGATAGAAAATTTTGTGTGCATTTTCTCACTTTATTATAGAAGTTAAAAGTCTATCATAAACCGTCATCTCCGAAAAGGAATTAGGGTGGAAATCCTATCCATGCTGCCGCTTGGACTTGAGTCGGAGTTTTGGTTCATGCCGCAGCTGCATTATACTCTCACTGCCAAGCTCTTCAGCCGCACGATGGCGCATGGCGTCTAATACTGCACAAAGCAGCCTTCCTCCACTGCCACGAAATCAATCTTTCTTCAATTTCGTTGTCTCTACACTCGCAGAGGATCTAAACTCCGGTGAACTCTCTCCACCTCTCCCTACGCTACAAAAGAAAAGGCATGAGGACAAACGGAGGCGAAGGAATTAGAGTATTTTCGACATTTTCACTACCAAATGCCGAATGTTGGTCGCAAAGCCAGTACAAGTTCATGTTTTGGAATGAAAGAGAATTTCCATTGCGGTAAAAGAAAAAAGTGGTGAGAAATCCATCCAAACGTCCGGTGAAAAATCTCCGCGTGTCTGCCAAATTGCAACGGAGACGAAACTAACTCTCAAATGAGGCCTTACACAATACATTTATCCTTCAAGGTCAACCTTCAAAGCTAGCTATAACTCGGCCTTCGTGAAAATATGATTTCATCAGAATTTACACATGCAAATTGATTTTTAGCTATTTGAAGGCGAGAATGTTAATCATCACTGCATATATTGCCATAACTCGTCTCAGATCATAAAAAACTTTCCAATATAAAAATCTTCAAATCCGTCCAAATTGTCACCCTTCTGCAAAATAAATAAACAGAAGCACTTACATAAAATAAAGGATATCTCACAGCCATCTAGTGTCCCTAACATGATGAAACTAAATGTTACAAAATCATTTACAAGCTTTTGTACACATGCTCTCCAGTAAGATAGCACACTGGCTAAAAATGAAGCCACCAATCAAAATGCCTCCAGAGCCCCAAATGTATTGTAATCTAAAGAGCATGTAAGCTCTTCTGCTAATGTACGCAACATGTTCCAATAAAATGCGTCTATATAATATAAATATACATCACTATTGTACTCCATAATCCTCAGTGTAGCCTAGCCGCGATATTTCACAAGTCATTTGTAGCTCACAGGTATTAGAATATGCATAAAAAAGAAATAAATTGAACATTCATAGTATGAGATTGGCAACCAGCACATGATTAGGAAAAAAGTGTTGAAGGAGAAAAGGATAAAGTAATTTTACCCTAAAAGTTGCGAACACATCTGATGCTATGTCAAAATTTGGAAACTGAAGATAGTCAAAAAACTTTTTCATGTGTTCAGATTCCAAAACAGACCTATGAAGAAATAATCCAAAAAAAAAGTTCATTGAGTCTATAGTAGTGTTAGCCAAAAATAAACAAAAGTTGAGAGGAAATAGCATAATATCCTTGAAAAAAAAAATTATAGATCCTCAAGAAAATTGAGGGCATATTCCTGCAAAATTCTGTCTTTTTAGCTATACTTTATTAAGTCTATAAAGACAAAACATATGAATTTCAATTTTGATCCACTTATACTTTGCAATACTTTGATGCCGAATGCATTCCCTCAACATGGAACCATAATGTAAAGCGACATCAAAGTCATTGTATCTGCAAGAATAATAAATTAAGACTTAGAAAAAAAAAAGGATAAAAACACAAATTAAAAAATCATCTACAACAAAGATATATCTAGCTATGATTTATCCACTCTAGTTTGAAATATTTGTTGATGCCTAAAATGCTGATATTTGTTCCTCTTTTACCAAAAAGAAAATTTAATTTCTCATCAAATACCAAGTCATAATATGCTTAAATCCAAAATATAGAACTGCGTCAAAAGAAATGGCAGAATAGCTCACCCATTTATTAAAATGTCCAAAAGGTCTTTGTTTGCTTCCAAATAATCAGAAGCAATTAACCGTGAATGAACCTGTTGCCTCTGCAAATTTGCAACTACTTGAGTGGCATCTTTTTGAGCCTGCAATAACACAGATAAAAACAATTATAATGAAGAATGATATTCCTCATGTCAAGTAGAATAGGATTAAGCTCTGATTCATATATGATTCAAAACTTTAAAAAATAAATATTTTTTATTATAAAATTAATTGGAATGACACATTGCAAAATATGCAATATGCCAAAAACTATAAAACTAGCTCAAATCAATTCTTAAAAATTAACTAGCAAGATTCACTAGTTTATAAATATACCTCAAGAGTTAATTTTGGAAGGCAAACTATAAGAAGACGTAGGGTATTCTCTCTGAAAAATTCTTGAGTTAATTGTGCACATGCTTCAGGCACCGGTTCAGCTTCATTGTTCCCATATAACAAAGATTTCAACTCCCAAATTAATTTACAAAGCTCAGTTATCTGCAGAGATAAAGATACCCTGAATAATAATAATAATATCAATCAAAACAAAAAAAATTATATATATATATATATATATATATATATAATATGATCAACACAATCCCGCAAAAAGGTTGAATTCACCAAACAACTATCTAAATTGGATAGCCATGAAGGTGCATTAATAAAAAAACAAAAATGTATACATATACATTTGATTGAATTATCCATCCTACTTTTAAAATGCCATTGTGATTTCACTGAAAGAGAATCCCCACCTGTAAACCTAAGAGAAAAAAATACTCACTCTCCACTCGACCTTATATGAATATAACTGACGTTGATGGAAGCAAACACTGCATTATTCCAAAACGATTTGAAAAACTCTTGTAGCCCGTTAGTATAGCAACACGCCTCCCTTGTATAGATTTAAAGGTGAGAATTCTCACTGAAGAAGGTCGCAAAGTTCGTTGGGGCCAAAGAGCAGCTTAAACAGAAGATTGTGCAATTGATGGCCTAATTTGAATAGTGCTTTTAGTGCTTGCTTACAATTCCTTACAAACTATGAACTTTTTATGGTAATTAATGATTTTCACTCTACTTTGTATTTGTGATTGTGCAGATGATTTGAATTTGTTTTATAAATTTGTATTTTGTGGATTGACTTGATGAGTTGACAATCTACCATAAAAAGAATATCTTTATACTTTTCCCAATGTTTTTAACCTTTAGTTACCTAAAATAAAATTGGGAAACACTCTGACACAATAAATACAAAATAGTATGTACGAGAAACCATGCATTTGAGCTACATCCACTAAAAAAATCTCCAAAACAATTTGTTGCTATGTTGGCAAACTGGTGAGATAATTAGTGGGCTGTATTTTTTTTTAAATAAAAAAATGACTTCCGATATTAAATTTGCTAGACTGCTTTTAAATTTTTAAAGTACGCTAACATAATTATATTTAAATTTACATTATATAAAGGCAGTAAAGTGCGCTTAGTTCTTTACAATCTTAAAGAAAAGATAGAACTTTAGTGACAAAGAATCTTAACCAGCTAGATAACAAATATTCTAGCATTTTTACTAAATAAAAAAAAAAATGATATTTCATATGAGCCAGAAAAAAGGTGCGAAAACAGACATAATTGTTCACTTCTCAAATAGCACAATTTAAAAAATTCGCTTGATTTGATTCCTAGAAAAGCGTGGTTTAATTCTTCAAAAAGATGATTTGAACAATATCACTGACAACAAATATGTCGTTTGAAAAAAAAAAGGAGATATTGATGACAACAAAGATAGAGCTTCAGCTGAAATGTATCGCCCTCACAAAATTATCCACAAGGCAGAATTCAAAAAATACATTACAGATCACTAAAATTTCAACAAAAAACCTCTCCAGAAATCGAATATTTTCAATGCACATCACTCCCAAGCAGCCAAATGTCAATGCAAGCCACATTAATGGACAAAACGTCTGCACTAAACTGCAAATCCGAAAATAAATAAGTAAAAGAATACACTTCTTAATCGACTTCTCCTCAAATCAGAATCGCTCAGCCCGCCCTTTTCGGAATTTTTTTCAAAACGACAATCAGTAACATAAAGTAATTAAACTTCGGCAATAAGAAACCGAACCTTCTCCTCCTGTTTGCTTTTGCTTGTACTCGAATTCGAATCAATGTCAACAAGTAGATCGTGTGTTTGCCGCACAATCTCGGCCGGCGTCCGCGGCTTGGACTTGAATAGCCCATTCAATCTCTTCTGCTTCCCCTTGGGAAAAATTCTCAACCACAAACTCCGGATCGCCATACTTAGGGTTTCCGATAGATATCGCCGGCGAGGCCGCTAAGGTTCCGGTCTAAGGGGCGGAGTGCAATACCGGCGATCACAACTCGAAGGCGAGCCGCAGCGATGGACGGCCATCAACCAGGCAAAGCCAGGAGAGAGAAACAACAGAGAGAAGGAGCGAGGTTAGCGAGCCGCTACGCAACGGAACAACGGTCCAACGCAAAAACAGACGGCTTCGATGCCTACAATAATAATTTCTTTTTTTTAGATTTAACACATTAATCAGCTAAAATTTTAAATATAATGAATTGATCATTAAAAATTTAAATTTAATATTTCAACCACTCAAAAATCACCAAAAATTTTAAATTAAACGGGAAATAAAATTTTGGTGGTTGAAATATAAATTTTAAGTTACATAAAAATTACATAATTATTTTGTATTTATAAATATGATAAAAATTTCGATATCTATACTTTAATGTTATAAGTTTATACATGAAAAAATCATTTTTTTCAAAAAAAAAAATAGTAGTAGTGATATTTTTTTTATATGATATTAAAGATTTGAAAGTTATATGTGTAAATGTATGTAAATGTTGTTCTATTATTTTAATGTGAAATTAATCTAGTTTTATTTTATTTATAGCTTATGACATGCTGAAGGGCGCTTTTGGCGCAGCTTAAAAGGAGCAGTGTGGTGGGGAAATGCTGGTTATGTGCATAAGTAACTTTTAGGAGTTCAACATGTGTAAGACCTACTAGTTGACATGGATTGAACTACTAAAGCATTTAGAGTGTTGTCATTCACCTTGAGATAAGTAACTATTTTCTTAAATGATAAACATTTCCTTCTTATTTAGAGGCTTTATTCTTGCTATTCGTAGTATATTCATGGCTATTTTATAAGATTCCTAGTCATGTCATTGTTACTTCATTTATATTTTCTATTTTGCACTTGTTATCATTTATTGTTTATGATGAAATGATTAGTTGTCTTATTTTATTGTTACATAACTTCTTACATATTTGAACAAATCATGCAATTATAATTTTATTTTTTCTTGCACTTCACACTTATGAATTGAATGCAGATTTTCCATATAATCAGCTTGTGTAAAGTAGCACATAGCATACATATATATATTGGCAAAACTCGATCAAATTTAGATTGATTGCATATTTTCTTTACATAATTGAGCATATATATTTTGTTTTCCATACTTTTGTTGACTTATGATTTTATATATGCATATAGGAATTGACTCTCTTTTTGCTCCTACTACATGCTCCACTTTCTTAAAGTTTATGTTTTAATAAATAGTGGTTATATATTGTGTTTGTTTTGTCAAACTCCTCAGCTAATATATTTTGTATAACAGATTCTATTCAAGCTTTTGTAGGACCGGCCCCATAGGAGCAAATCTTTAGGTCCTAGATTTCTATTGGGTATTCAGGTCCTAGATTTCTATTGGGTATTCTCAGTTTTGCAGTAATTATAGCATTTTGTTTTTTAGATATGAGTATTTATTTTCCTATTATCATTTCAGTGTTTTTAAGTTAATTATTTCCTTGTTTTCTTCAGTTGAATCAATTGTGGGACTTTTAGTTATGAAATAAAATTTATTTTATATTGTTTTTCTCTTATTACTTGCATATTATTTTACTCTCAGTATATAAAAATATTAACTTCATTTCTTCATGTCATTCGACAGAGTATCCTAGAAAAAAGGGAAACACATAGCTTTTTTTTTTTTTTACATTCTGAATCTCATTTAAAAATATTTCACTTGCCAGATTTTCATTTTCGGATCAGCACGCTATATTCTCCCACTACATAATGGTCGAAGACTAAAAAATCAATCACTTAAAATTATTACTTTCATTTTTCTCTTTTAGTACATTTATCTTACTATCCTTTAACCTTTTCTCTTCCTCTACACAACTAATGAGAAGTATTTTGATAGAATTGCTCCTCGCTCCTTTCAACTGCTCCCTCAATAAGTTCAAGTTTGTAATATCAGAACTACAAGATATGCTTATAAAATATTGAAATATTTTGTAAAAACTACAAGAAAAATCAAATTTTGTCTTATTAAAAACAATATGTTTTGAGTGTTTTCATGTAACACTTAAATATTACTTTATAAATTTTTAATGAAAGTCAAGTAGTTTTCTTTTTTAATCTCCCTATTTTAGTAAATGTGAAATACATTTTTTATTAAGTTCTTTTAATATAATTCCTTATATATCACAGGAATAAAAGCACATTGATATATGACCCATTATATTGAATTTCTCAAATGGTACATGTTGCAAATATTTTGCAAAAAGTATGAAGTGATACAATTGCCTCTGTGGTATTCATAATATAAAAAACCAAAAAAGACTTGTTTAATTGAAATATAACTTTAGAAATTGTGAGACTTCAATGTTTTCATCATTCCTCATGAAGTATAACATCAACATTGCATCTTGAAGTAGAAGCTTCTCAGCAACTTTATTGACTTATTAAAAACTTGTATAGCTCTGTAAAGGAGAAATAAAAAAAGTAAGAACTTTAAACATGAATAAATGCTTTGGCTAATATTAATGATTAAATATATGGCTTCAATTATACTCACATAAATATTATGGTGGAAATTGGTTGTAATAAAGCTTGGAACTTATTACTTGCAACATTAGAGACGACGCGGGGGAGGTAAAGGTGATGGAGGAGATTTATAAATTTAAGGAAGTGGGTGTTTTGGTGAAGGAGGAGACAGTGACTTATATATTGGAGAAAATGGGAAAGGGGTAATTGGGGACTTATAAGGAAGTGGAGGGGAATTATAAAGATAAGGAGGAGGTGATAAAGATGAAGGAAATGGAGATTTATATATATATGGAGGAGAAAGTGATGGTAGGAGAGGTGGTGGAGACTTATAAACATAAGGAGTGGGTGGTGAAAGAAGAGGTGGAGGGGGAGATTTATACATATAAGGAGGAAGAGGCCATAGAGATGGAGGTGGAGGTGACTTATTAACAATAGGAGGTGAATTAAAAGGTAAGGGTGGATGGGGTGTAAAGATGTTGGGAGGTGAAGTAAATTGTGGTGGAGGAGGAGGGTTGTTATAGACATAAGGAGGAGGAGGTGATGGGGATGGAGGGGGTGGGGACTTATATTCATATGGAGGAGGAGGCGATGGAGAGGGAGGTGGTGGGGACTGATATGAATAAGGAGGAGGTGGTGGAGACTTATATGAATATGGAGGAGGCGGTGAAGGAGAAGGTGGAGGGGGTGATTCATCGACATGAGGAGGTGGAGGTGAGAGATATGGAATAGGAGGAGATGACGAGGGTGGTGGTGGAGACTTAAATGAAAAAGGAGGTGGCGGTGAAGGAGAAGGTGGAGGGGGTGATTCATCGACATGAGAAGGTGGCGGTGAAGGAGAAGGTGGAGGGGGTGAGTCATCAACATGAGGAGGTGGAGGTGAGAGATATGGAACATGAGGAGATGATGAAGGTGGTGGCGGAGACTTATATGAAAAAGGAGGAGGTGGTGAAGGAGAAGGTGGAGGGGGTGATTCATAGACATGAGGAGGTGGAGGTGAGAGATATGGATCCGTCGGTGAGGGTGGTGGTGGGGAATTATATGCAGAAGGAGTAGGTGGAGCAAGAGAAAGCGGGGGTGGTGATTCATAGACATGAGGAGGTGGAGGTGAGAGATATGGATCATGAGGAGGTGGTGGTGGGGAATTATAAATAGAAGGAGGTGCAAGTGATGGTGAAGGAGGAGAAGGTATTTGGGGAGGAGGAGAAAGTGAAGGTGGAGGTGAAGGTGGTAGGGAAGGAGATGGAGATGGGGGATTGTAATTATAAGGAGGAAGAGGTGATGGAGAAGGAGAAGGTGAAGGTGAAGGAGTAGGTGGAGATGGTAGTGAGGGAGAAGGAGATGGGGGTTCATAATTATAAGGAGAAAGAGGTGATGGTGAAGGCGAAATTGAAGGTGAAGAGGGAGGTGGTAATGTAGGATATGGAGACGGGGGTTCATAATTATAAGGAGAAAGAGGTGATGGAGAAGATAGAGGTGAAAGTGAAGGTGAAGGTGGAGATGAGTTTGAGGAAGATGGAGATGGGGCTTCATAATTATAAGGAGAAAGAGGTGATGGAGAAGGGGAAGGTGAAAGTGAAGGTGAAGATGAAGATGGTAGTGAGGGAGATGGGGGTTCAAGGTTATAAGGAGAAAGCGTTGATGGAGAAGGAAGAGGTGAAAGTGAAGGTGAATATGAAGGTGATAGTGAGGGAGATGGGGATGGAGGTTCTTGGTTATAAGGAGAAAGAGGTGATGGAGAAGGAGGAGGTGAAAGTGAAGGTGAAGATGGTGATGAAGATGGGGGATTGTAATTATAAGGAGGAAGAGGTGATTGAGAAGTAGGAGGTGAAAGTGAAGGTGAATATGGAGGTGATAATGAGGGAGAAGGGGATGGAGGTTCTTGGTTATAAGGAGAAAGCGATGATGGAGAAGGAGGAGGTGAAAGTGAAGGTGATGAAGAAGGAGTAGGCGAAAGAGAAGTTGGAGATGGTAGTGAGGGAGATGGAGATGGTGGTTTGTAATTATAAGGAGAAAGCGGCGAAGGGGAAGAAGGATGTGAAATTGATGGTGAAGGTGAAAGTGTTTGTGTGGGAGATAGAGATGGGGAATTGTAGTTGTATGGAGAAAGAGGGGATGGAGAAGGTGGAGGAGAATGTGATGGTGAAGATGGAGGTGGCAGTGAGGGAGATGGAGATGTGGGATCATAAATATAAGGGGGAAGAGGTGATGGCGATGGAGGAGGTGAAATTGAAGGTGAAGGTGGAGGTGGTAGTGATGTAGGCGAAGACGGGGGTTCATAAGTATAAGGTGAAAGAAGTGATGGAGGAGATGAAAGTGAAGGTGAAGGTGCTAGTGGTAGTGATGGAGATGGAGATGGGGGTTTGTAATTATAAGGAGAAAGTAATGATGGAGAAAGAAGAGGTGAAAGTGAAGGTGAAGGTACGATGGAGAAAGAAGAGGTGAAAGTGAAGGTGAAGGTGGAGGTTGTAGTGATGGAGATGGAGATGGGGGTTGGTAATTATAAGGAGAAAGAGGTGAAGGCGAAGGAGGAGGTGAAAGTGACGGTGATGGTGGAAGTGGTACTACAGAAGATGGAGATGGGGGTTCATAGTTGTGAGGAGAAAGTGGTGATGGAGATGGAGGAGGTGAAAATGAAGTTGAAGATGGAGGTGGTAGTGGGGGAGATGGAGATGGGGGATTGTAATGATTAGGAGAAAGAGGCGATGGAGATGGCAGAGGTGAAACTGAAGGTGAAGGTGGAGGTGGTAGTGAGGGAGGTGGAGATGGGGGTTCATAGGTATAAGGTGAAAGAGTTGACGGAGGAGGAGATGGAAGTGAAGGTGAAGGTGCTAGTGGTAGTGATGGAGATGGAGATGGTGATGGGGGCTTGTAACTATAAGGAGAAAGTGGCGATGGAGAAAGAGGAGGTGAAAGTGAAGGTGAAGGTGAAGGTGGAGGTTGTAGTGACGGAGATGGAGATGGAGGTTTGTAATTATAAGGAGAAAGAGGTGAAGGAAAAGGAGGAGTTGAAAGTGAAGGTGATGGTGGAAGTGGTACAACAGAAGATGGAGTTGGGGGTTCGTAGTTGTGAGGAGAAAGTGGTGACGGAGATGGAGGAGGTGAAAATGAAGGCGAAGATGGAGGTGGTAGTGGGGGAGATGGATATGGGGGATCGTAATGATAAGGAGAAAGAGGTGATGGAGATGGAGGAGGTGAAACTGAAGGTGAAGGTGGAGGTGGTAGCGAGGGAAGTGGAGATGGGGGTTCATAGGTATAAGGCGAAAGAGGTGATGGAGGAAGAGATGAAAGTGAAGGTGAAGGTGCTAGTGGTAGTGATGGAGATGGAGATGGGGGTTTGTAATTATAAGGAGAAAGTGGCGATGGGGAAAGAGGAGGTGAAAATGAAGGTGAAGGTGGAGGTTGTAGTGACGGAGATGGAGATGGGGGGTCGTAATTATAAGGAGAAAGAGGTGAAGGTGAAGGAGGAGGTGAAAGTGAAGGTGATGGTGGAAGTGGTACTATAGAAGATGGAGATGGGGGTTCATAGTTGTGAGGAGAAAGTGGTGATGGGGACGAAGTAGGTGAAAGTAAAGGTGAATGTGGAGGTGATAGCAAGGGAGATGGAGATGGCGATTCGTAATTATAAGGCGAAAGAGGTGATGGAGAGAGTGGAGGTGAAAGTAAAGGTGAAGGTGGTAGTGGTAGTGAGGAAGATGGAGAAGGAGGAGTTGATGGAGAAGGAGGTGGTGGAGTAGAGGGTGTGAGAGGCGGTGATGATAGAGGGGGAGATGGATTTATGTAAGGTGGTGGAGCTAATGGTGAATTAGTGGGAGGGGACTTATAGATAGGAGGAGGTGGAGGATATAGAGAGGGATCAGTGGGTGGAGGGCTGTAAATAAATGGAGGGGGTGGTGAAGAATTGTATGGAGGAGGTGGTGATAGAGATGAAGATGGAGATGGGGTAGGTGGAGACTTAACATATGGAGGTGGTGGTGTTGGAGACGGAGGGGGTGGAGACTTGTTAATATTAGGAGGAGGTGATGATGATGGAGGAGGTGGTGGTGGTGATGGAGATGGAGGTGGTGGAGGTGAGAGAGGTGGGGGAGGTGGTGAGGTGTAAATATAAGGAGGTGGTGACGCGGAAAAGGGTGGAGGGGGTGGAGGTGGTGGAGGTGAGAGAAGTGGGGGAGGCGGCGAGGTGTAAATAGAAGGAGGCGGTGGTGAGGAAAATGGTGGAGGGGGTGACTTGTGGTGTTTTGAAGGCGGCGGTGGTGATGGTGGAGGTGGTGATTTGTGGTGACTTGAAGGCGGTGGTGGTGATGGTGGAGGTGGCGGTGACTTGTGGTATCTTGAAGGCGGCGGTGGTGATGGCGGAGGAGGCGACTTGCGGTGCTTTGAAGGTGGTGGCGGTGATGGTGGAGGAGGTGGAAACACAGGTTGATGTGAATTAGGAGGCCATAATGCAGGCAACGACAAATGTGGGGAGCCGTGGCTTGGTTCAGAAATCCATGGTATCCGTGGATATGTTGATTTGTAATAAGGAGGTGGAGGAGTTGAATCAGTGTGCGGCTTTATATCAGCCTCGACCATCCATGCCCTCAAACAAACTACTAGAGCAAGAATAAGATGCCGCATCACCCGCATCTGACGTCGACCGGCCATCCTTGCCCCGGATGCTCTCTTCACCAGTAGCTCGAATGCTAACCACCTCAATGCTGTCAAGCTATGAGGTGATTAGCTAAAAACACCGATGCATTGCAAACCCTAACAATCACCCTATTTATACAGTGATATCAACAATAATTTATTCATATTTTTAGCAAGCAATATTGGTACTCAGTTGTCCCAACATCTTGTTGGACCTTATTTTTCCACAAACCGTTGGTTCTCATAAACAAGTCCCAGACCCATTTTTTCTTCCTATAGCGTTAAGCCACCTTCCAGCCTCAGTACAAAGGCCTGAGACCGAAATAGACGAAGCATAGCTATTTATCTTGTTCTCATTCATGCATTTATTGGAGTTAAAGTTAGTATTGGTACTAGCAAGAATGAGTTTGAGGTTTGAAAGAGTGCTATATGAACGGATTTAATTTAATGAAAATGAAGGTAGGGGAGAGGAAATATAACTAGGCAATGTGCACATTGATATAATGAAATGATTTTATTCATGCATAAATATAAGGTATTTTATAAATTAGTTTCTATATTTAGAAAATAATAAGAAAATTACTTCTTAAAAAGCTGATTTTTAAGTGCATACAAAATTAAAATGTTGTTAACAAATTAAATATAAAAAAAAAGAAAAAAAATACCCAATGTTCTACCAAGTCCGGCCGGCATTAATATGTCATCAACAAAGTTTATCGTTTGATTAGGATTTTGAGATGATCAACATAAATTTTTGAGCATTTTTTGAACGAAAAGTACTCAAACTCAAATAAAAAATCATCTAGAACTTAGATTTCAAAACTATCAAGCTTAAGCGGATGGACCTAATGATGTTAAAATTGGTCAAATATGAAGAATTTTGAGATGATTAACATAAATTTTTTAGTATTTTTTGAGCGAAAAGTACTCAAACTCAAATGAAAAATCATCTAGAACTTTGATTTCAAAATTATCAAGCTTAAGAGGATGGACCTAATGATGTTAAAATTGGTCAAATATGAGTAAAATCAAGCTATTAAATCTCTTTTAAAAGTTTTAGGTAGTTAATTGGAAGGTCAAATGTATTCTAGATCAAAATTTAGGATTAAGGCTTATGTTCGAAAGTGATTTTAAAAAGGATGCATCTCTACACCACGATCATAATAGCTAACAAGTATTATTCTAAAAAAATATGATCGTGGTGTATAAATATATACTTTTTGAAAGCTTTAAGTAAGACAATTTTAGAAGATAATTTCTTACTAGAATTAATAGAGCTAAAATTGTATAAAGGCTCATTTGTTAAAATGATATTATCACAATAACTTTTTAGTTAGTTAAAGCAACCCAAACATTATTGATAATATTACAAAGTATATATCTCTACCCACGAAAGCATTAATCAAGCTGTTAAATCACTTTTAAAATTTAAGATAAATCAAATTTTAGGATTAGAAGCTACAAGATTATTCAAAATCTGTCTTTATTTTCTTGTATGACCTTTGAGCTAGATTTTAAACTGCTGCATTACATGGTTATCACAATTTTATTAGGGCCTCCACACTTAGAACTTGAATTGACAATTGCATCATTCTGCATGTCCAGAGGAAAAATTCTCGTGCTTCTCCAACCTGAATGACTCAACATAAATTTCTAATTAGGTGATTGTCTAATGTGTTTAGGTGTTAGTAGCTTCCCTGACCCAGACAAGGAGAAAGTCCTTTATTGAGAGCATTTTCAGCTTTGTAGTTGGACCTCTCTTTTCCTTTCACTTCAGCGACATCCTCGCCACTTTGGCAGGTATAAATCTTACATCTGCTCTTCTTACATATATTGGGTCAAGGGATTAGAGTCACCTTCTTTTGACCTTAGGGCTATCGAGGTCCCCTTGGACGACACAATTCACAGATTGCTGACATGGGGCTCTTCAGCTGTTTTAGGTCAACTACCTTCACAACTAGGTAGACTTGGGGCCCTAATAACTTGGATTGACGGATCCGCAGTTTCCTGACCTAACAATCTATGCTTTATTAGGATCATTCCACTCTCCATTTGCTATCCTTTTTTTATCCATATCACTCCTTTTGACGCCCCGTCGATGTCGTCTTATAGGCCTCAATTGGGATAGGTCGTCGCCCATTTGGAATACGATGATTCACCCTCTACCCTTATGGTCCGGTTTAGCTTTGGAAGCTTAGTGCGGACTCTATGAGTCAACCAGGTTACTTCACTAGCCACGTGTACTGACGAGCCACTACTCATTTGGGGTTTGAGAGACTCACTTTCTGTCATATGTCTTAGTAAGAGTTTTGAAAGCTATCGGATGTTCATATGAGGTAACCCTCTTTTGTGACACCCTATACTAGTTGTCACTTAGAATGTAAGCATGACTCCTCTAATCAAGAGTATTCTTAGGTGCTCCTCAAGATGTAATTAACTAAGGGGGTATGTTCTCTTTGAAATTGGACTTGACCCAAGAACAAACATACACACTTGAATCTCTAGTTGTGGGTTGCTTCTGTAGGGTATTCTTCGCGGATATGTTGCAAAGCATTTTTTATCAGAACCCGTTTTGGATGTACGCTTTTGAACTATTATGCGAGTTTTACCATATGAAAGCTCTACACGTTCATTTTCTTGTTTGTCTTCATTATCACATTTCCTTACCTTCCGATTCCTCTCTTCTCTATTTCATTCATATGATCCGAAAGAGAGATTTACTCAGAAAAAAGGAATTGTACGACGATTGGTGAACTAGCTATCTTTCAAAAAATAAAAGAGAGAAAAAAAATGAAAGCATACCTCACTATCTTATTTGATGATAATAAATCATATATTTTGACATCTAAAGACTTGTTTAAGTGATTATTGTAGGTTCATATTTTCATAGCACAGACTAGATGAGAAGTAATTTCTTTTAGCTAGATCGGAAGGCCAAATACTTGGAGGAATGTTAGCAAGTGAAGGCATAAAGACTTTAAGACTTATGATATAAGCTTAGCTTATATAACAAGCCCATGTTTTCAACATCAAGAATTTAGTAGCCATGAGAGAAGTGCTGAAAGAATTTGTTCTAGTCACTGGTTGCCCTTTTACGAATTGTTTTATGGCATTTAGTATTTTTTTTTTCCCTTCATGCGATATATTTTGGCATGCTACTTGTATGGACATTTTGATGAGCATGGAAGTAATAAAAAAACATAATCAACAACATAATCTATTAGGTCAAATCAAACTTTCTCATTGGATATTTTGAATGTTCATCCGAATTAATTTCTTGAGTTTTTTCATTAGTGTTAATATCATTTGCTCGATCGATTTTTACGTACATGCCGCACAATTCCTATATATTTACATATCAAATATGTAAATTTTTGTACAAATTTGCGTAGCAATGAAAATTTTAATATCACATTAAAAATAACATTATTAGTAACTTTTTCAAAATAAATTATGTTTTTTTTATGTGGTTTATGAATTCAAAGTGTATAAATATAGATATCAAACTTTAGGTGTTAGATCTATAAATAACAAAGGATTGTGTGGTATATATTTAAACTTTCTTTATTAAAGTAGTTGTCATCATGCTAGAATGTAGAGTAATTATAATATCTACTTTCACTTAGTTCTAATTGATGCATTTTATGAGTTTGGGGAACGACTTTCCTTTGAAACTCGTTCCTACTCCTATTATTTGTGAGTAGATACAACTTGGTAAAAGAGCCTGTATCATGGGAAGAGTGCTAGAGAAAAAGAGAGAAAAAGAGAGGGATGGAAGAGATCCCTTGAGGGAATTTTGGGGAATATATTAACCCTAAATATCATTTACTCGATCGATTTTTACATACATGCCGCACAATTCTTATATATTTACATATCAAATACGTAAATTTTTGTACAAATTTGCGCAGCAATGAAAATTTTAATATCACATTAAAAATAGCATTATTAGTAACTTTTTCAAAATAAACTATGTTTTTTTTTATGTGGTTTATGAATTCAAAGTGTATAAATATAGATATCAAACTTTAGGTGTTAGATCTATAAATAACAAAGGATTGTGTGGTATATATTTAAACTTTCTTTATTAAAATAGTTGTCATCATGCTAGAATGTAGAGTAATTATACTATCTACTTTCACTTAGTTCTAATTGATGCATTTTATGAGTTTGGGGAACGACTTTCCTTTGAAACTCGTTCCTACTCCTATTATTTGTGAGTAGATACAACTTGATAAAAGAGCCTGTATCATGGGAAGAGTGCTAGAGAACAAAAGAGAGAGAGAGAGAGAGAGAGAGAGAGAGGGAGGGGAGAGCACTCGTGGGGGGATTAGGGAGTA
>NW_018164466.1:445790-470899 GCF_001263595.1 Phalaenopsis equestris
GCAGCTTATTTGGTGTGGTGGCGTTTTGAAAACACACCTGGTCTGTTTGGGTAAACTGTGTTTTGGCAGCTTATGCGTTTTCAAAATGTTGAAAATAACGTTTTCATACCGCACATATCTAGGTGTGGTGACAGCTTATGGTTGTGGTCTCACTTTTTCAAAAAAAAATAAAAATTTGTAATAACCACCGCACTCAGCCTATCAACAGATTATTCAATAAGCTGCACCTGTCCCAAACAAACTCTTAAAGACTTTTGGAGAGAGGGAGGGAGGGAGGGAGGGGGGGAATCATTCCCTTTGTCTTTATCCTCCCTTTTATACAAGAGAGATGGAAAGATTATAAAATTATCTAAGCAATATATTGAGAACTGTATTATTAAGTTTTCTCGAATTTCTTGATAGAAGGTCAATATCATAAATTTGAGTTATTGCCGGGTAATATCAACTATTTTTTGTATAACGACCATACCCAATGCTTAGGCGATGTGACTGAATCTCAATGTCAGGTGGCGTCTTTAAATGAGAGATTGACAGAAGTTTTGGTTGATCATGATGACTTCTTCGAATTGCCATCTTCGCAAAAATAGCTTTAAATTATCTTCTCGAGGAAGACAGAGATGAGTTGGACTAGCCACTTCGGCAGTGACTTTGTTCAGCCATTTTGATAAGTGGGTTTAAACAACTCCGCACGTGAGCTCAATTTTACAAGATGTTAATAGATAAAAAATTCCATATACTAGTTTTTGTGCATGCATACTTATTTATTTGCATGTGATTGTTCATTCATAATTAAGATGATCAAAATTTCTGTTTACTAACTCATATTCTAAACATATATAAATATGAATGAAATAAAATAAACAGGTCAAACAAGTAAGGAATAATTTATAAACTTTAAATATTAGTAAATAATAGATCATGATTTATCTTCTTATCTATCAGGTTAAAAAATGCTATAATATATTACATTATCTATTTAAAAGAAAAAGTGGAAAAATATATTACAAGGGGGCATTTACATACATACCACCTAATTCAGTTGTATTTATTTATCTAACGCCTAAAATTTTCTTTTTATATTTGTACCTCCCAAATGTAATTCAGTTTTATTTACATATCTAACACCTAAAATTTTCTTTTTATATTTGTACCTCCCAAATCATTCATATTGCATAAAAAATATCATAATTTTAATTTTTAAAAATTAAAATTCAACTTTTCATGCAAAGATAAGATGGTAAGTATGTTAAAATTAAATTTTAGGTGTCAGATGTATAAATAAATAAGAATCGAGTGATTTGAATGTAAATATTCCTAAAAAAATTCAATCAGCTGCAGCTGCAACTTAATCTTCATTGAACAAGTATATGAGCAGGCAACGCGCAGAGCAACACCTTTTTCTAATATTTCATAGAAAGTTATTGTTATTCATAATCTCCAAGATAACATTTTTGAACAATTCAAGTAATATCTTGATTTGGTTATATTAATTAAAGCATAATTTCAAAACGTTAAATAAAAAATAATACGTTTACGGGTTAAATCTTATTGTGTAATACTTTATTCTGTATGACGTACCACTTTGATACTCTTTGTGATAGTCCGAACTCTCATATATCTTGATGTTGCCCGTTTTGGCATAATGACCTCACGATTTTGCCCAAATGGTATAACTTCTAAAGGGATCAATCATCCCAGAATTGCTCGTATACGAGCACACTTAATTTTAGAGTTTCTATCGAAACTACAATTATTACATCAAAAGCAACATTTTTCTTTTCTGGTATATGTCGCCGAACCAACAACACAAACCTTTTATTATTTTGTATTTGACTTGTTTTACTGTCTTTTTTACATGCATGTATGCTTGGATTGGCTTCACCCTTTTTTGTTGTAGTTTGTCTGGGAGTTCAATGTTGTAACTTAGGCTCTAAGGATCATAATTCATAAATTTTTTCTACAAAATCCTAACAAAAATTTTAAGATTAATTAAATTTAGAAATAAAAAATTCAGGAATTTTAAAATATGCACTTTTAGTTTCCAGCATGGTCTTCGGGTCGGATTTTAAATGGGTTGCATGCATGGCTATCACCCAAGTCATTCTAAGGCCTCCACACTTAGAGATAAATAACTGCATTATTGACATTTCATGAGAAAAAGTCTCTGTGCTTCTCCAACCCAATTGACCTAACATAGATTTCTACTCAGGTGGTAATCTAGGGCGCTTAGGGTTTTAGAGGCTTCATCAACCCAGACGAAGATTATGTCCTACATTTGGGAGTTTTTCCAGCTTCGTTGCTAAACCACCCTTTCTGTTCCTTTCCAAAGGCATCCTTGCCACATCGATGACTATAAGTCCCAACCCTTGGAGCTACACCTGATAATCATATGATAGAGTTTCTTTCCTTTGACCTTAGGCATACTGAGGTTTCTGCGAATGATACAATTCATAGATTACTGACTGGGGATCTTTGGACGTCTTGGGTTGACTGCCTTCATGATTGGGTAGACATAGGATCCTAGTGGCTTGGGATGAAGGTTTGTGGTGCTCCAACCTTGCTAACTTTACCTGTTAGGGATTACTGGTCCCTTCCTTTGACTACCCACTTTGAGCCATGTTGCTCCTCTTACTGTCGTTGATATCACCTTGATGGTCAAATTATTGATGAGCTGTCACCAGTTTGGGATACGTAGGTTTTTCCTCTTTCCTTATGGCTTGCAAGTACTATGATATATACCCTGCATGATGATCTAGTTATTTTGTAAGCTCCGTGCGTCAATGAGTCTGTTACCCTTGTGGGACCATGAGAGACTCATTCTCTCTCCCGTAGTTTAGCTGGAGCATTAAAAGCATCAAATCATTCCCCTGCAAAATATCTATTCTTTGATAGCTCTATGTTAGTCATCCCTTTAAATATAAGCAAAACTTTCTAGATCAAAAGTATTCTCTGAAAGCCCTCAAGATGTAATTAACCAAGTAGGATATTTCCTCTTTTGGAGCACTCTGGACCCCAAAACAAACAAACACACCTCAATCTCTGGTTATGAGTACCTTTCGTAGGCATTCTTTCGTGAATATTTGACACAAACTTATTTCAGTATGATCTTGTTCAGGAGTATATGTTTGACCTATCATAGCGAGGTTTTCCGCATGAAAGTTATCCATGTCATTTCTCTTGTTTGTCCATTTTTGTTGTTTGTCCTGCTTTTCCAGTTCCTCTCTAGTCATGATCATTCACATGATTCGGATGAGAGACTTATTCGAGAAAAGGAAGTATACGACGATGAACAAATTGAAGACTCCTTTAAAAATAAAAGGAGAAAAGAATGAAAACAACCACTCAAATATCTAACATCAGATTTGATATGACTTATATTCAATTTTTTAAAGATATGTATATTATACTTGTTACTTAAGTTTGAACAAAAGAAGGATTGATTGAGTTTTTTCTTATTTAAATTGGATTACAATAAGAATTAGCTTTAGGCCTGTATTTTTTTTTGCTTTAGTTATGGATGTTCATATAGGACATTTACACGAGGATGTGCCTTAATGTATATTTTTTTGCTGATTATATCCTTCTTATGGATATAACTAAAGAAAGAGTTTAGGAAGAACTTGAATTATGGATGTCAACTTTAGAATCTAAGGACTTTCATTTGTGTGGATCTAAAATTAGATACATGACATGAAATTTTAGTAGTAGTAGATATAGTGGCGAGGTTAAACCAATGGATGATCAATTCATTAAAAGGAGTGAACATTTTAAATATCTTGGGTTTATAATTCAAAATAATAGTAATATAGATGGAGATTTTATTAGTAGAATTCAAGTTGGACGTTTGAAGTAGAGGAATCATCAGGTCATTGTGTGATAGAAAAGTACCGCTCAGACTCAAAAGAAAATTTTGTAAGATGGTGGTGAGAATTACAATACTTTATGGCACATAATGTTAGCCTATAAAAGAGAAGAAAAAACCAAAGCGTTGCTAAGTTGAGAATGCTAAGATGGATGAGCGGCTTTAGACTTAGAGACAAAATGGGAAATGATAATATTTGTGAAAGGGTTGGTGTATCCAGTGGCATATCGGAAGATTAGAGAGAGTCATCTTAGATTGTTTGGTCACATTAAACTTCGACCATCTTATGATCCAATTAGGAGAGTAGATGTTTTAGATTTGACATATGTTAAGAAAGATAGATGCAGGCTTAAAAAGACTTAGGCATGTTGTATACAAAATGAACTTAATTTATTAGAATTGAATGAAAATATGATAATAGGACACAACGGAGAAAATGATTCATATAGATAATGATTCATATAGATAACCCCACTCAGCGCGATAAAGACTTGTTGCATAAAAAATATCACAGTAATTATCTTTTTAAAAGTGAAATCCACTTTTTCATTGTAGGAATATTACACTAAAGTGTTATAAATGAAAACATCAAAATTTAGGGGTTAGATTTGCAAAAAAAAAATCTAACTATTTAGTTGCAGAGCTTATTTTGGTTTATTTTGCCGGCCCTTTTTCAAAAAAAAAATAAATTCCTTAATCTTATATCTCCTTAATTTAGTATGGAGTTTATTTTGCCGGCCATTTTAATTATTTTTTTAAAAAAACCTGCCACAGTATTTTAATCAATTTATAACTAGATTAAATTTTAAATTATGGAAAATATTTTTTAATGATTTTTATTATAAATAAACACCTAAAATTAAATTATAATATTTTATCTCAATTAAATTAATATTTTTAAATTTACTCTGTTTAAATTTAAATAAGAAAGTCTAGATCTAATCTTCTTCCCATTCAGCTGACAGTTGATAAAAAATGAAACAAACAAATCCATGAAAGAAACATTAGTTTTCAACTTTGCATCCAACACTTATTTTTGATGAATTAAAATGAAAAAAATTAAAATTAAAATGAATACATGCTTAGAAAATAAAAGAAAAAAAGCCAATGGGCTTTATAATATGGAATAAGAAAGTAATTTCAAAGTTTTACAAGCTAATGCATTGCTGTTGCCCCCATTTATAGTTTCCAGAGTTGCTAATCTGCACTTTGTTTTCCTTTGATGCAGAGAGATGCTATCTTTTTCTTATGTTGAATGGAGACAACCTCAAACAACATTATTGTATTCCCAACCGCTTCAATTTTGCTGTCATAAGAAAAAATACTTGTCGTTGAATGGAAAAAGAGGAGTTGGATGAGAAAAGTGAACCAGGTGCAGAGGTGATTAATGTAGATGAGTGAAAAGTGAATGAGGTGGTAGAAATGGCGATTTATAGTAATAGCAAGGTGGAGGAGGAGATTTTTAGTAGTACGGTGGAGGGGGAGATTTATAGTAATAGGGAGATGCAGGAAGTGGTGATGGTGGGGGTGGGGATTTATAGTAGTAAGGAGGAGGTGGTGAAGGAGATGGTGGAGGGGGAGACTTATACTGATATGGCGGTGGAGGAGAGGGTGAAGGAGGTGGTGGAGATTTATAGATGTATGGAGGAGGAGGAGATGGGGATGGTGGGGGTGGAGATTGGTAATGGTATGGTGGAGGGGGTGAAGAAGGTGGAGGAGGAGACTTATATTGATAAGGGGGTGGGGGAGAAGGTGATGGAGGCGGTGGGGATTTATAGATGTATGGAGGAGGAGATGGGGATGGTGGGGGTGGAGATTGGTAATGGTATGGTGGAGGGGGTGAAGAAGGTGGAGGAGGAGACTTATATTGATAAGGGGGTGGGGGAGAAGGTGATGGAGGCGGTGGGGATTTATAGATGTATGGAGGAGGAGATGGGGATGGTGGGGGTGGAGATTGGTAATGGTATGGTGGAGGTGGTGAAGAAGGTGGAGGAGGAGACTTATATTGATAAGGGGGTGGGGGAGAAGGTGATGGAGGCGGTGGGGATTTATAGATGTATGGAGGAGGAGATGGGGATGGTGGGGGTGGAGATTGGTAATGGTATGGTGGAGGTGGTGAAGAAGGTGGAGGAGGAGACTTATATTGATAAGGGGGTGGGGGAGAAGGTGATGGAGGCGGTGGGGATTTATAGATGTATGGAGGAGGAGATGGGGATGGTGGGGGTGGAGATTGGTAATGGTATGGTGGAGGTGGTGAAGAAGGTGGAGGAGGAGACTTATATTGATAAGGGGGTGGGGGAGAAGGTGATGGAGGCGGTGGGGATTTATAGATGTATGGAGGAGGAGATGGGGATGGTGGGGGTGGAGATTGGTAATGGTATGGTGGAGGTGGTGAAGAAGGTGGAGGAGGAGACTTATATTGATAAGGGGGTGGGGGAGAAGGTGATGGAGGCGGTGGGGATTTATAGATGTATGGAGGAGGAGATGGGGATGGTGGGGGTGGAGATTGGTAATGGTATGGTGGAGGTGGTGAAGAAGGTGGAGGAGGAGACTTATATTGATAAGGGGGTGGGGGAGAAGGTGATGGAGGCGGTGGGGATTTATAGATGTATGGAGGAGGAGATGGGGATGGTGGGGGTGGAGATTGGTAATGGTATGGTGGAGGTGGTGAAGAAGGTGGAGGAGGAGACTTATATTGATAAGGGGGTGGGGGAGAAGGTGATGGAGGCGGTGGGGATTTATAGATGTATGGAGGAGGAGATGGGGATGGTGGGGGTGGAGATTGGTAATGGTATGGTGGAGGTGGTGAAGAAGGTGGAGGAGGAGACTTATATTGATAAGGGGGTGGGGGAGAAGGTGATGGAGGCGGTGGGGATTTATAGATGTATGGAGGAGGAGATGGGGATGGTGGGGGTGGAGATTGGTAATGGTATGGTGGAGGTGGTGAAGAAGGTGGAGGAGGAGACTTATATTGATAAGGGGGTGGGGGAGAAGGTGATGGAGGCGGTGGGGATTTATAGATGTATGGAGGAGGAGATGGGGATGGTGGGGGTGGAGATTGGTAATGGTATGGTGGAGGTGGTGAAGAAGGTGGAGGAGGAGACTTATATTGATAAGGGGGTGGGGGAGAAGGTGATGGAGGCGGTGGGGATTTATAGATGTATGGAGGAGGAGATGGGGATGGTGGGGGTGGAGATTGGTAATGGTATGGTGGAGGTGGTGAAGAAGGTGGAGGAGGAGACTTATATTGATAAGGGGGTGGGGGAGAAGGTGATGGAGGCGGTGGGGATTTATAGATGTATGGAGGAGGAGATGGGGATGGTGGGGGTGGAGATTGGTAATGGTATGGTGGAGGTGGTGAAGAAGGTGGAGGAGGAGACTTATATTGATCGGAGGAGGAGATGGTGATGGTGGTGGTGGTGATTTATAGTGGTATGGAGGAGGTGGGGAAGGAGATGGTGGCGGTGGAGATTTGTAGTAATATGGTGGAGGAGGAGACGAAGATGGCGGCGGTGGTGATGTATAATGATATGGTGGAGGTGGGGAAGGAGATGACGGAGGTGGAGACTTATAGTAATAGGGAGTTGAAATAGATTGTGCTGGTGGTGGCGGAGATGGATAGGAGTAGTAATATGGTGGAGGAGGAGACGAAGATGGCGGCGGTGGTGATGTATAATGATATGGTGGAGGTGGGGAAGGAGATGACGGAGGTGGAGACTTATAGTAATAGGGAGTTGAAATAGATTGTGCTGGTGGTGGCGGAGATGAATAGATATATGGTTTAAAATCTGCCTCAGCCACTGTATTGATCAAGCATACCACCATGGCAAGCACCAAGTACGGTGCTTGCCGCGCTTTGCGGTGACCGGCCATCATCCACCGTCGTCGTTGGATCGACGGCTAACCCCTTGCTACCTCTTCCTAACTTCAAGTTCTGAAAGTAAGGAACTCTGTGAATGCTTTGAATGGCTTGAAGTCAATTCCTTATATAGCCTCCCACACAATCATACAAATTAATCTAATGTGTCCTGCAAGCTGTCTTCTTGGGTTTCTTTTTCTATTTAATTTATTTATATATTTAGCTGATTTGTTGGCTCCCATTAAGCTGCCTCTCATCACCACGTCGGAATGGAAACCGTGTTTAGAAGTTGGAAGAAATCAACAGAATTAGATGATCAGAATTGTAAATAAAAATTTAGTATCCAACCAGGGCCTGAAGTAGGTAGGATATTAGTTTACTGCAAGTCTTGGTTAATATGTCTTTAGAATATGTGAAATTACATCTGAATTAGTTGTACAATATGAATATTTAAGTTTGATGAAGCCAGCTGCAAAGACTTCACCAATTGTTTGTGATATATACAGATGTAATTGTAAGAACTTTGGGTGGAATTTTGTAAAAAGAAGTCTTGGTTAATATTTTAATTTTGTTCCTTCTTGAATAAATCCAGGGGATAAATTAAAATACCCGTTTTCTTATTTCTGCTAAGTACCGAACATATATTTTGTAATTTCATTCCCATAGACTTTGAACTACTCTAAGAGTATGTATTTTAACATCTAGTTAAGCTGTCATCATACGTTTATAGTTAAATCAGGGATTTTGCTGATTTAAGTATATAAGGAAGGCCTTTTGCCAGCTTGTTGCTTCTTAAAATCAACCACATAGTTGAATTGAGATTGTTGGTAGTGATAGTTCTCTACATGTTGTTAGAATGGAGACTAAAATTAGGGGCTTTTATATATATACCACCCAATTCAAAATTACCTACCTAATGTTGTGTGCGGAGCCTGTTCGGGGTGCCCTAGTGCTTGCTTGGCGCATAAGTGTCCAACAAAGAGTTTCTTGAACCTAAGCCTCCTGGAAAACCCATTGCTCAAATTGTAAACAAGTCGGCTCGAATTTTAAATGAACCGGCTCGAATGCCTTTTTGACTAATTAATCGAATTGATTTGACTCAAAAACCTAATCTAGCCAGCTCAAATCCCGCTCGAGCTGCTCAAAAAACATAATGAATCTTCAAAAACTTCATTTGAACAAAATTATTTATTGATATGAAACAGATGCCTCTTTAGTCATTTGACAGGATTTAGCATAAAATAGTGAAACAACCTCTAGTCCTAGATGCTTAATGCTTGGGCAAGAACTATACATCAAAAGACAAAAAAAAAAATCGCACTATTGATAGAACCAGAAAAGGTGATCACTCACAAAAAAAATCATAGTCGCTAAGAACTACACAATGTTCATAGAAAACCACAGCTGCTTCCAAACTATTAATCACTGTGTCACAGAAAAAAATTGATCACTTTCTCACGGAAAAATCTGTACTAAGGATAGAAATCCTAAATTCCTTTTCAAACAAAATAACTCTTGACCATTGTGAATTGTTATGAGGACACAGAGAAGAATATTCTGAGTTATGGTGACTAAACCAAAAATCACCCATCACACACAAATAACCACACATTACCACTCTCAACGCGTCGAATGCTCGAACCCCCACAACCCATTAGAGAGGCAGAGAGCAAGATGTGAGAGGGGAGAAACTATCAACAGAGTCACAAAGAGCTAGAGAGACAATGACAACCAAACAAGAGGGGATTAGGGGAAGAGGCAAAGAGAGAGCGAGAGACGCGTCTAGAGAAAGTTAGGGCTTTGGGTGGCGATAGGGAAGTGAAATAGAGAATAGAATTTTAGAAATATATGATGTGTTATGATATTCATGAATTGTGATCCACCGTCCGATCATTTATCATCGACTAGTTTGTTTTCAAATTTGATTCGATTCCGATTCGAGCCAAGGCCGGATGGAAATAAATTCGACCTTTTTATTTAGCTCGTAGCTCAACTCAAAAATATTTCAAGCCGATTTCAATCCATGTTAAATTTTGATTTGATTTTTGAGTGATTTATGATCTTTGAGCCAATGTCACAGCCTTACCAGCAACCTGCTTCTTGTAGTAAAAAAAGAGAGGAGAAGCTTCTTTCGAGTGTTTTAAGTTGTAGAGAGACTTGTTTGTGGTATAATATATACATTTCTTCTCATTTTTTTTAGTGGATTTCTTGGTGTGATGTGCCTCTTGCATTTTTCTTATTTTTGAGTGTTTTCATATTAAATTTTGGTGTTCTTTAATTTTATCTTGTGATTAATGTTTGTGTAATTCTGTTCAAAGTTTTGTTTCAAAACATTCACATTTCTTAATAATTTAGGGTCTGTTTGGCGCAGCTGTGGATTATTTATTTCTAAAGATATTTGGTTTGAGTGGGAGAAATGACTGATGAAGAAGATACAAGGCGGAGAAGTTCAATGGTTTGAACTATGACTTTTGTAGAATACAAATTAAAGATTTATTATATAAAAAATATATATTTATCACTAGACAAAATCACCATGAATTCAGAATTGACGGCTCTAGAAAAATGAGAAGTGCTTGATCAAAAATCTTAGGTTTGATCCGACTTTCACTTACCTCATATGTTGCACTCAATATTGTGAATGAGAAAACTATTGTTTATCTCATGGCAGAACTATCAGGAATGTTTGAGAAGATATTAACTTCAAATAAAATTTTTTTGATGCAAATTTTGTTATATATGAAAATGGTGGATCGTAGTTTGATGGCTGATCATTTGAATAATTTCAATATTGTAACAAACCATTTGTGATCCTTTGGCATCAAGTTCAATAAGGAGGTCGAAGCGATTTATCATTATTGTCAAATAGAGACTGTTGGAATGAACTAATCTTTATGGTGAGCAACTCTTCAAGTAACATGAACTTAAAATTTGACGACATTGTAGGGTTAGTGCTGAATGAAGAAGTTCACAAGAATGTGAGCAATGAAACTTCAAATTTTATTGTAAATTTTGAAAATGGAGGAAAGAATCTGGATAGAAACACAAAGAGAAAAGATTCAAGTCCAGGAGAGGAAAGTCTAGGTCAGGGAGAGAAAAAGGCAGAGGTGAATGTTGAAATTATAGAAAGAAACCCCATTATGAGAAAGATTGCAAAGGCTGATTTTTGTGTATGAAGTTGTACCCATTTTTGGTTCTTTTTTTCCTCTCCCTGTATATTGATAGTAAAATAACCCTTCTACGTGGACAGAAGAAAATTTGCATCGAATGAAATAAATCGCAGCTTGTTTGTTGTGTGATTTTGTTTTCCGCATTGTTTTGAACAGTATGTTTTGGCCTAATATCCTCACGGTTTTCACCTCAATGGTTATAACTTTTTAGGAGGTCATCCATTCCAGAAGTGTTCCTACACGGGCATGCTTAAAATTGGAGTTTCTATCAAAATTCCAACCATTACACTAAAAGAAGTTCAACTTGAGTTTACTTAAAGGTTTTTACAATTGCACACATGATACATACCACTCAAACTTTATGTATTTGCTTATCCAACAACTAAATTTCAAATTTTACATATATGTCAACATATGAAAAGGTGTAGTTCCATTTTTAAAAATTAAAATTGTGATATTTTAGATGTGATATAAGAGATTTGGAACCTATAAACATAAAAAGCAAAATATAGGTATGTAAATACATGACTATTTGTTGGTATGCATGTACATTTTTCAAGGAATAATCTTTTAATTATATTTATGCATTTACATACATACCACACAATTCTTATATATTTACATATTTAACATCTATTGTTCCACGTTTATTTGCATACCACTCAAGTTTGCATCCAACACTTGTTTCTAATGAATTAAAATGAAAAAAAATACAATACAGCCCTTCAAAATACATGTCTAGGCCAAAAACAAAAAATTATTGGCTTTATAATACAGAATAAGAAAACAATTTTTACAGTTCGACACATGATTGCATGACTGTTGTCCCTACTTATATTTGCAGAGTTGCCAATCTCCACTTTGTTTTCCTTTGATGCAGATATGCTACCTTTATCTTTTGTTGAAAGGAGACAACCCCATACAGTTTTATTGTATTCCCAACTGCTTCAATTTTGCTGCCATACGAAAAGATAATTGTTGATGAATGGAAAAAGAGGTGTTGGATGAGAAAAGTGATCCAGGTGCAGAGGTGAGTAATGTAGATGAGTAAAAAGTGAATGAGGTGATTGAAATGGTGATTTATAGTAATAGAAAGGTGGAGGAGGAGATTTTTAGTAGTATGGTGGAGGGAGTGATGGAGATGGTGGGGGTGGTGATTTGTAATGGTATGGAGGAGGCGGTGAAGAAGATGGTGGAGGGGGAGATTTATAGTAATAAGGAGATGGAGGAAATGGTGATGGTGGGGGTGGGGATTTGTAAGAGTATGTTGGAGGAGGTGATTGTGATGGTGGGGGAGGTGATTTATAGTGGTAAGGAGGAGGTGGTGAAGAAGATGGTGGAGGGGGAGAATTATACTGATAGGGGGGTGGAGGAGAGGGTGATGGAGGCGGTGGGGATTTATAGATGTACGGAGGAGGAGGAGATGGGAATGGTGGGGGTGGAGATTGGTAATGGTATGGTGGAGGAGGTGATGGTGATGGTGGGGGCGGTGATTTATAGTAGTAAGGAGGAGGTGGTGAAGGAGAAGGTGGAGGAGGAGACTTATATTGGTATGGGGGTGGAGGAGAGGGTGATGGAGGCGGTGGAGATTTATAAATGTATGGGGGAGGAGGTGATGGTGATGGCAGAGGTGGAGATTGGTAATGATATGGTGGAGGAGGTGATAGTGATGGAGGGGGCGGTGATTTATAATAGTAAGGTGGAGGTCGTGAAGGAGATGGTGGAGGAGGAGACTTGTATTGATATGGGGGTGGAGGAGAGGGTGATGGAGGCGGTGGGGATGGTGAGGGAGGCGGCGGAGATTTATAGATGTATGGCGGAGGAAGGGATGGGGATGGTGAGGGTGGAGATTGGTAATGGTATGGTGGAGGAGGTGATGGTGATGGTGGGGGCGGTGATTTATAGTAGTAAGGAGGAGGTGGTGAAGGAGAAGGTGGAGGAGGAGATTTATATTGATACGGGGGTGGAGGAGATGGTGAGGGAGGCGGCGGAGATTTATAGATGTATGGCGGAGGAAGGGATGGGGATGGTGAGGGTGGAGATTGGTAATGGTATGGTGGAGGAGGTGATGGTGATGGGGGGGGGGGGGATTTATAGTAGTAAGGGGGAGGAGGAGGTGATGAAGGAGAAAGTAGAGGAGGAGAGGGTGATGGGGGTGGCGGGGATTTATAGATGTATGGAGGAGGAGGAGATGGGGATGGGGGGGGGGGAGATTGGTAATGATATGGTGGGGGAGGGGGTGGGTGATATGGGGGTGGAGGAAAGGGTGATGGAGGCGGTGGGGATTTATAGAAATACGGAGGAGGAGGAGATGGGAATGGTGGGGGTGGAGATTGGTAATGGTATGGTGGAGGAGGTGATGGTGATGGTGGGGGCGGTGATTTATAGTAGTAAGGGGGAGGTGGTGAAGGAGAAGGTGGAGGAGGAGACTTATATTGATATGGGGGGGGAGGAGAGGGTGATGGGGGGGTGACGTATAATGATATGGTGGAGGTGGGGAAGGAGATGACGGAGGTAGAGACTTATAGTAGTAGGGAGGCGAAATAGATTGTGCTGGTGGTGGCGGAGATGAATAGATATATGGTTTAGTATCTGCCTCAACCACTGTATTAATCAAGCAAACCACCATGGCAAGCACCAAGTACGGTGCTTGCCGCACTTTGCGGTGACCAGCCATCATCCACCGTTGTTCGACGACAGCTAACCCCTTGCTACCTCTTCCTAACTTCAAGTTCTGAAAGTAAAGAACTCTGTGAGTGCTTTGAATGGCTTGAAGTCAATCCTTTATATAGCCTACCACACAATCTCATACAAATTATTCTAATGTGTCTTGCAAGCTGTCTTTTTTGTTTTTTTTTTGTTTTTCTATTTAATTTATTTATATATTTAGCTAATTTGTTGGCTCCCATTAAGCTGCCTCTAATCTACACGTGGGATTGGAAACCGTGTTTAGAAGTTTGAAAAGATCAACTGAATTAGATGGTCAAAATTGTAAATAAAAATTTAGTAGGTAGTATATTAGTGTGCTTCAAGTCTTGATTAATATGTCTTCAGAATGTGTGAAATAACATCTGAATTAGCTGTACAAAATGCATATTTAACTTTCATGAAGCCAGCTACAAAACTGTCCAATTATATATATATATATATATATATATATAAAATATTTGATGGTCTGATTATTTGTAATATCTTACACATATCAATCTTAATTTTGTTCCTTTTTGAATAAATCAAGGGAAAAAAAAACTTGGTTGCTCATCTGGGATAGGTTAAAATAGTCTTTTTTTTGTGCTAACTGCCAAACATAAATTTAGTAATTTCATTCCCATGGACTTTGAACTACTCTAAAAGTATGTATTATAACATCTAGTTAAGGTGTCATCATATGTTTATAAATAAATCAGGTGAAGGTCTTTTGCCAGCTTGTTACTTCCTAAAATAAACCACATGGCTTAATTCAAAAAAAGCCACCAAATGTTGTGTTTGGCGCCTAAGCACCCATCAGGGTGCTTTCTGAACCCAAGAAACTAGAAAACCAGTGCTCGGGCTGATGCCCGGTCACCAACAACTACTTATGACAATTTGGAATTTTAAGTATTTAGCACTGCGAGCTTGGTTTGTGTGTTATGAGCGTTAGAGTTGGATTTTGCAAGTTCTCTTGTGCGAAAAAAAGAAGAAAAGCGTCCCGGTAACGTTACAAGTTGTTGAAAGACTTTATTGTGATGTAATATATACATCTCATTTCTTTATAGTGGATTTCTTGGTGTGGTGTGGTGCCGTGGTTTTTTCCACATTAAATGTAGGTGCTCTTGTATTTTATTTTGTGATTTCTAGTTCGTGGGCTTATGTTCAAAGTTTTGCTTTGGTAGTTTCGAATATGTGTTTTGCATTTCATAGTAATGTAATCTACTCGCAACAAGTGAAAAAGTTCAATGGTTCAAATTTTGTCTTCTGTAAAATACAAATTAAAGATTTATTATATATATGAAAACTATTATTGCCATTGGAAGGGATCACCAAGTTAGAGTCAATGATTCCTGAAGAATATGAAGTGTTTGATTGAACAACCTTAGGTTTAATCCGACTTTTACTTTTTTCATCTATTGTTTTCAACATTGTAAATGAGAAAATTATTATTGATCCCATGGCCGAAGTAATAAGGAATTATGAGAAGACATTGGCGTCAAATAAATTTTTTTTGCTGAAGAAATTATTCACTATGAAGACGATCGATGATAGTTCAATGACTGAATATTTGAATAATTTCAACACTGTAAAAAACTAACTGTGTTCAATTGACATCAAGTTTAATGATGAGGTCAGAGAATTGTTACTTTTATCTTTATTGCAGTCAGTTATGATGAACAAATCACTATGGTGAGTAACTCTTCAAGTAACTTAAAGTTAAACTTTGATGACATGTGGGGTTAGTGATGAATAAAGAAATTTACAAGGAACGGAGCAATGACACATGTAAGCAAAAGGAAAGTAAAAGTCATCACTAGTGTGTGTGCATATATATAGGCACGACTCCCTACAAAAGAACACACTAATATACTACCATGCATATCAAACACTCCAGAAGTATAAAAGCAATGCTTGGCTAGAACAACCAATCAAGTAGAGAATATTAGCTAGAGGCATCGAAAATACTACCTAGTACCCTAGTTCTAGTTTAGTACACCATCTCATGATTAGGTGTCCTAACCAACATCTAAGTGCTTAGGGTAGGTCTCCGAGTATGTGTGACTTCGATAAGGTCGCCACACCGGCCTCTTACTAAAGATCCAAGGGATCTAATGGGTTTCACCTAGGATAGATTTTGAAAAGAGTTGGTCTTACATATGACCTAGTTTGCTACATGCATAATTTTAAAGTTATAGCGGTTATAATAAATAACAAAAAATATATTTTTTTTTATTTTTAAAATAAGGGTCATTAAATGAGGACTTGCAACATGCAAGACGACACGTGTTAGATCCCTTGGATTCTTAACACAGTCATATTAATGTCAATCTCAATGTTTTAAATTGCATTGCTCATCGAGATTGACCCAGAAAGTAATATTAGTTAAGGCATCAAGTCCAACGCATGGGCACTCACCTATCGAGCCTGACCCATTATTCATGCATGCATACATATGCAAATGCAAACAATCATATTATAAAAGTGGTGGGGAGTCTGTCGTGGAGGTAGAGACTCGGAACGAGTGTGTCGTGGAGGCAGCGGTCCAAAGGAATAGGTGTGTCTTGAAAATAATGACCTAGAAGGGTGGGCATGTCTTGAAGTCAGTGGCCCAAAGGATGAGTTTATCATGGAAACAATAGCCCAAAAGGGTGGTCATGCCATGGAAGCAGCAACCCAAAAGGGTAGGCGTGTTGCGAAGGTTGTGGCCTGAAGATGGGCGTGTGGTGGATGGAGTGATCTGAAAGGGTGAGCGTGCGTGGAGGCAGCGGCCCGAAAGATGGGTGTGTCATGATTCAAAAGGGTGGGTATGTCATGAAGGTAGAAGTATGAAGGAATGGGTGCATCGTGAAGGTAGTGACCCAAAAGGGTGGGCTTGTCGTGGAGGCAATGACCCGAAAGGCTGGGCATATCGTGGAGGCAGTGACCCAAGAGAACAAGTGTACTGCAAGGGGCGTTGAATCAAGTGGCGAGGTTGCCTGGAAGGCATTGACACAAAAGGCGCGGGCATTCCGTGGAGGCATTGGCCCAAGTGGGCAGTGTGCTGCAAGGGGCATTGACTCAAGAGAATGATGATTCTTACTGGAGAGAATCATCCGAGTGGGGTGAGTGTATGAATGAACATTCAAAATGTAATTCAAGCATGTGATGTTGATTATACAAAATAACATGCAAGTAATACTAATGCACATGAAAAACATACACATACAAGTGAAGATGGTTGTTCGACCTACTGGGTTAACCGGGGTGGTCAAACTCGAGGCAACGTAGCTAACTGGCTCAATAAGGTGGCCAACTGGGCCAAAGTGATTGGTCGACTGGGTCAAAACGAAGTGATCAGTCGACCAGGCCAAGGTAGTTGGTCGAGGCAAGACATAGTGCCGACTAGGTCAGGGCGGCCGATTGAGGCAAGGCGTAATGTCAACCGAGCTAAGATAGCCAATCCAAGTCCAGGCAAGAAACAATGCCGACCAGACCAGAGCAGCCGATCGAGGAAAGGCATAAAGCTGACCGGGCTAGGGCGGCCAGTCCAGGCAACGTGTAGTGTCGACCAGGCCATGGCAGAGGCAAAAAGTGTGATGTGTGACATGCAACATATAAATCACACAGATGATTGATCAATATCCAAGCAAGAAACAATGCCGACCAGACCAGGGCGGCCGATCGAGGAAAGGCATAAAGCCGACCGGGCTAGGACGGCCAGTCCAGGCAACGTGTAGTGTCGACCAGGCCATGGCAGAGGCAAAAAGTGTGATGTGTGACATGCAACATATAAATCACACAGATGATTGATCAATCAATAAGCATGTGGTCGAGACGACTAGGATTGGACGACCAATTTGCCTAGCATGAAAGACCAAACTCACGAGCTTGCAAGCATACATTGCAATGTACAACAAGTGATTTGTCACAATCAATAACAAACCGAACTCAAGTAACACTTTACATAGGTGCTTAGGGTTTTAGCTCTCGGATATGTGGCAAGGCTGCCTTTGGCTTTTCCGTGGAATGTAGAGAACTTCATCCTCTGATTTCTTGTAGGAGAAATCCTTCACCATTTTTAGGACAGACTAACTACAAAGCTTTTTTCGCTCTACAAACCCTCAACGATCTTGTGGAATGGGTTAGCTACAATTTTCCCATTCTTCAAGACGAACTATTCCATGCCCTCCAAGGAAGGCTAGAAGCGCCAAAGCCATAAAAAATTGGCATTCCAACCCACTATGATTTAGGACCCAGGTTTTACAATGGAAAGTCACTCAGCTTCGCAAAGGATTTGACGACGCATGTGCTTCCTACCCTAGAGCTTCCTCTAGGAAATAAATGGCCAATCAATAGACGTATGACCTTGACGACTAGTGTCAGCCGACCAACCTGCCTAGCATGGGTGACCAAACCTACGATGACACCACAAAGCTGGCCAATCAAAAGACGTATGGCCGAGCCAATTGGTATCGTTTGACCAATCAAATTGTCTGATAACTTGCGATTAATTGAGCCAGACAATATATGGTGGCCAATCAAACTTATCTCGTGTGGGCGAACAAACCCACAAACACCTAAAAAAAGTCTATTCCTATGTCTAGCTAAGAAAGAATAAGCAAAGGGTATTATGGAACCTCACCAACATGGAGTTTGATGTCGTGTTTCTTCATGTAAAATGAAACTCTCATAATGTTAGGAGAGATGATGATGTTTCGACGAAGTTCTGAGCTTTGACATTCCTTCCCCATGATAGAATGAAGCTCTCCTATGATGTAGGAGAGAAGAAGAAAGGTGAAGAAGAGGAGAAGAAGTTGGAAAATGGTCCAACTCTCTTGCGCTTCTCCTTGAAGAAGATGAAGAGTCCTCCTTTTTCCTTGCTCCAAACTCTATACTCCAAGAAGATGAATCTTCTTGAAGAAGATGGCGTTCTCCCTTTAGCACTCTCAAACTTTCCAAAATGCTCTCCATGAAAGCTCTCCCTAGCTCAATGGAAAGGAAATGTCGGATTCCCTAACTTAAAATCAGCTCACCCAACCAGATCCCCAACTTGCCTGCATTTCTCCTCAAGCCCAAAGAGATCTCTGAAATTTCAGCTCAAGGTGGCACGCTTCCCTAGGGCCGCCAAGGCCAAATATTGGAACCTAGGCGGGAGCGTGGTCACACTGCTCTACTAGCGGGTTGGGTGTGGTCACATCAACTCCTTGGCATATTTTCTTTCTTTACTTTAAATATTTGTCAATAATTAAGAAAAAGATCTTATAATATATTGGTATCTCTATAATTAAGAAAAAAATCATGTATGAAACCTCTCAAAGAAAAATAATCATAATAAATTAAATCACTTGCAGGAAACGCGCTTAATACGAGAGCAACACCATTGTTTAATGTTTTATAGCATGTTATTATTGATAATCTCCACAGATAACATTTCTTAACAATTTTAGTCAAATCATGATTTGTTTATATTACATCATAATTTTACCTATTTATATATCTAACACTTCATTGTGTGCATATATGTCAGCTTATTTATGCATGAAAATAAAATATTTTACTTTTTTTTTAAGTTTAAATGCTGATATTTTATACATGATATGCAAGATTATGAGTGTTTAAATGTAAAAATATAACAAAATTTAGATGTTATATATACATATATATCTATATATAAAGAAATGGTCAGAGGCTAATATTCGCGCCTCCCACTACCTCTAATTATATATATAGGCATATTTTTTTATCAATTTATAATTAGATTAAATTAAAAATTATGGAAAGTATTTGTTAAAGATTATAATTATAAATATAAAACCCTTAAAATTATGAAACAAAACAAATCCATGAAAGAAACAATAGTTTGCATCCAACACTCATTTTTGATGGATTCAAAGATAAAAATTACAGTACAGCTCTTCAGAATACATGCTTAGGAAAAGAAAAGCTTATGGGCTTTTATAAAATAGAATAAAAAAAAAAAATAGATGCACACTTTTACAAATTGCATGGTTGTCGTCCCCACTTAGAGTTCCCAGAATTGCAGATCTCTACCATATCTTCCTTTGATGCAGAGATGCTATCTTGTTCTTATGTTGAATGGAGATAACCTGAAACAACTTTATTGCATTCACAACTACTTGAATTTTGCTGACAGAAGAAAGTATAATACTTATAGAAAGGTGGAGGAGATGATGATGGTGGTGGTGGTCGGGATTTTTAATAGTATGGAGATGGAGGAGGTGGTGATTTGTAATAGTAAGGAGGAGGCGGTGAAGGAGACGGTGGAGGGGGAGATTTATAGTAATAGGGAGGCGGAGGAGCAGGTGACGGCGGAGGAGGAGATTTGTAATGGTATGGTGGAGGAGGTGATGGTGATGGTGGGGGAGGTGATTTATAGTAGTACGGAGGAGGCGGTGAAGGAGATGGTGGTGGAGGAGAGTTATAGTGATAGGGGGGTGGAGGAGAGGGTGATGGAGGTGGTGGGGATTTATAGATGTATGGTGGAGGAGGAGATGGGGATGGTGGGGGAGGAGATTGGTAATGGTATGGGGGAGGGGGTGATGGTGATGGCGGGGGTGGAGATTTGTAATGATATGGTGGTGGAGGTGATGGTGATGGTGGTGGAGGTGATGGTGATGGTGGGGGAGGTGATTTATAATAGTAAGGAGGAGGTGGTGAATAAGATGGTGGAGGAGGAGACTTATATTGATAGGGTGGTGGAGGAGAAGGTGATGGAGGTGGTGGGGATTTATAAGATGTATGGTGGAGGAGGTGATGGTGATGGCGGGGGTGGAGATTGGTAATGATATGGTGGAGGAGGAGCTGGTGATGGTGGGGGCGGTGATTTATAGTAGTAAGGAGGAGGTGGTGAAGGAGAAGGTGGAGGAGGAGACTTATATTGATATGGGGGTGGAGGAGAGGGTGATGGAGGCGGTGGAGATTTATAAAATATGGAGGAGGAGGAGATGGGGAAGGCGGAGGTGGAGATTGGTAATAGTATGGTGGAGGAGGGGATGGAGTTGGCGGGGGAGGTGATTTGTAGTAGTATGGTGGTGGAGGTGAAGGAGATGGGGGAGGGGGGGACTTATAATAATAAGGAGGTGGAGGAGAGGGTGATGGTGGTGGTGGAGATTTATAATAGTATGGTGGTGGAGGAGAATGTGCTGGCGGGGGAGGTGATTTATAGTAATATGGAGGTGGAAGTGAAGGGGATGGGGGAGGAGGAGACTTATAATGATATGGAGGTGGAGGAGAAGGTGATGGTGGTGGGGGAGACTTATGATTATATGGTGGAGGAGGAGATGGGGATGGTGGGGGTGGTGATTTATAGTAGTAAGGGGGAGGTGGGGAGGGAGATGGAGGAGGAGGGGATTTATAATAATAAGGAGGAGGTGGAGAGGGTGCTGGTGGCGGTGGTGACTTATAGTGGTATGGTGGAGGAGGAGACAAAGATGGTGGAGGCGGTGATTTATAGTAGTATGGCGGGGGTGGGGAAGGAGATGGAGGGGGAGGAGACTTATAATAATAAGGAGGTGGAGGAGATGGTGACGGTGGTGGTGGTGATTTATAATAGTATGGAGGAGGCGGTGATGGTGATGGAGGAGGTGGGGACTTATAGTGATAAGGAGGTGGAGGATAAGGAGACGGTGGTGGTGGTGATTTGTAGTGGTATGGAGGTGGGGGTGAAGGGGATGGTGGGGGAGGAGATTTATAGTGATATGGAGGTGGAGGAGAAGGTGATGGTGGTGGCGGTGATTTATAGTGGTATGGAGGAGGTGGAGAAGGAGATGGTGGTGGTGGAGATTTGTAATGGTATGGTGGAGGAGGAGATAGTGATGGTGGTGGTGGTGATTTATAGTGGTATGGAGGAGGTGGAGAAGGAGATGGTGGTGGTGGAGATTTGTAATGGTATGGTGGGGGAGGAGATGGTGATGGTGGTGGTGGTGATTTATAGTTGGTTGGGGGGGGGGGGGGAAGGGAGGTGGAGGAGATGGTGATGGAGGCGGTGGGGATTTATAGATGTATGGTGGAGGAGGAGATGGGGATGGCGGAGGTGGAGATTGGTAATGGTATGGCGGAGGAGGAGATGGTGATGGTGGTGGTGGTGATTTATAGTGGTATGGAGGAGGTGGAGAAGGAGATGGTGGTGGTGGAGATTTGTAATGGTATGGTGGGGGGGGAGTTGGTGAAGGTGGTGGGGGTGATGTATAGTGGTGTGGGTATAGTGGTATGGAGGAGGTGGAGAAGGAGATGGTGGTGGTGGAGATTTGTAATGGTATGGTGGGGGCGGAGATGGTGAAGGTGGTGGTGGTGATTTATAGTGGTATGGAGGAGGTGGAGAAGGAGATGGTGGTGGTGGAGATTTGTAATGGTATGGTGGAGGGGGAGATGGTGAAGGTGGTGATGGTGATTTATAATGGTATGGAGGAGGTGTGGAAGGAGATGGTGGTGGTGGGGATTTGTAGTAATATGGTGGAGGAGGCGATGAAGATGGCGGAGGTGGAGACTTATAGTAATAGGGAGGCGAAATAGATTTTGTTGGTGGTGGCGGGGATGTATAGATATATGGTGTAGAATCTGCATTAACCACTATACCTATCAAGCACACCACCGCCACAAGCACCAAGTGCGGCGCTTGCCGCAACTTGCGGCGACTCGCCATCTTCCACAGTTGTGGATGGATTTGATGGCAAACCCCTTGCTACCTCTTCCTAACTTCAAGTTATGAGAGAAATGAAATGAGTGCTTTGAATGGCTTGAAGTCATTCCTTTATATAGCCTCCCTCTCAATCTAATACAAATTAATATAATGGATTATTCATTTATTTACATATTTGGCTAATTTGTTGGCTCCCATTTAGCCGCCTCTCATCCCCACGTTGGAAATTGGCATCTTGCTTGAACTTTGAATAAATCAACTGAATTAGATGGACAGATCTGTAAATAATAATTTATTATGCAATCAGGGAAGGGGCCCAGTGGAGTAGGTAGTGTACATTCGCGTGCCACAAGTCTTGATGGATAAGTCTTTAGAATATGTGACATTATATTCTGAATTAGTTGTACAATATGAACATTTATCTTTGATGAAGCCAGCTGTAAAACCAAGCTCGATTATATGTGATTCTTAGCTGCTTATAAATTAATATATTTGTATATGAAAATAGTGATATTTCCGAATGTAATTGTAATAATTTTTTTGTGTAATTTTCGCCAAATTTTACTGTCCGGTCACCGGATGTGCGGACAACAGACGAGATACAGGTCACCGCGGCATCTTTCTGTCCGGCCACCGTGTGTGCGGACAACGGACGAGATGCAGCGGTGACCGGAGATGCAGCGGTGACCGTCCGTTGTCCGCACATCCGGTGACCGGACAGAAAAACACTCGTAATTTTTCAGAGTTGTTGGGCATGAGGACTGACTTATTGGAATCTTAGCTGCATGCTTGATAGTGAAAAAGAGAATTATTTTCCAAGGGTTGGGTTGTAATTGTAAACCACTTGGTTCTTTGTTAATTATTGAGGGTGCTTTTGAAACAACGGTGTGGTGACGGTGTGGTACCGCATCATATTTTTCGTGTTTGACAAAAATTATATATATATATATTCAAAAAGCTGTGGTGAAAATTTGTAATTTGTAACATGACTTAATTATGTGTGATGGCTGATAGAAAGATGCGATCTGACTTTTAAAAAAAGAAAATTTATAATTGTCACTGTAGTTTTTTAAACAACAGTTTCTTCTACAATAACTTCATAGATAGATCCTTCTTCAAATCAACATTATTTTTTAGGATGGGCAAAATCATCAAATGTATTTTTTTTTATGCAATGGGCAAAAAATTTTATGAAAGGGATGGTGAGCGCAAAATTACTAAATTGATATAATTATATAAGAAAAAATGATAAATTTGTTATTTCATGGAGAAATTACAAATTAGAGGGAGAATTTTCACCCCAATGTATGTGTGTGAATTCCTTTTGTCGCGTACCCCGACTTACTGGTTGTCATCTCAAGTCAGGGTTCAAATCCCTTCTGACACAGTTAACCTTAAGAAGATGATACTCAAATTGCTAGGCATATTAGGGGTGGTTGGATGCTCTGATCATTCCTTTTTTAATATATATATATATATATATATAGGTTAAAACAAAATCTATACATTCTTCTAAAGTTTCATATTATTAATATATACTTTCTTATTTATAAAAACCATCAAACATTTATTTATTTCATTCCCATGGACTTTGAACTACCCCAATATTATTTATCATGATAATTAGTTAAGCTGTCATCATATGTTAATAAATAAATCAGGAATTTTTTTTCTGCTTTAATTATAGGAGGAAGGCCTTTTGCCAGCTTGTTGCTTCTTAAATTCGACTACATGGTTGAATTGAAATAGTCGGTCGTGGTAGTTCTCTGCATGTCTTTTTGATGGGTGGTTCAGATTAGGGACATTTACAAATGTAACACTCAATTCTTATGTGTTTACATATCTAACATCTAAGCATTATGTACACACAAAAATATGTTAGCACGAGTCTTAAAGCAGATGAGCGGCCTAGGAAGGAAACAAGATCAATCAGATGTAGCATTGGACTATCGTTTCAGAAGAAGAAAATTCGTTACTCGAACGATCGACAGAAGATAACAAAATAAAGTTTCTCGGGATGGTCATCAACCTTCAGAACGATCGATGAAGAGCGCTCTTTCGGACCATAAATTAATCGAACAAATATTTGTCAGACGATTGACAACTCTTATCGATCAAATATGTATCGTGTTTTATTATATGCAAATAATCTTGTAAATTACCAAAAAACGCCCTACAAGATTAATGATTAGAAGGCTAAGATGTACTTTTGTAACATGGAGACCTAAGCTTATAAATAGGGGTCAATATTATGAATAAACGAGACCTTTTGCTTGTCTATTACCGCTCTGTCATTCTCTCTCTTAACTGCCTCCTAATAGAACGTTTCATTCCTTGGATGTGTTTCCCAAATTATCTCAAATTTAACACATTAATTAATGCATCAATATCACATTATCTAATTCTTATGTATCTGTATGTTGTATGTTAAACATCTAAATTTTACTTTGTATATTTATAGCGGTCAAATCTTTCATATAACATAAAAACTCTAATAATTTTAACGTGAAATATATATTTTTATACATAAATAACATGATAAATATGTAAAAGTTAAAGTTTAGGTGGTATGCATGCAAAACTTTCTTAACATTATCATTACTCGTTTGGCGTTTTGAAAACGTATCTGACCTGTTTGGGTAAACTGCGTTTTAGCAGCTTATGCATTTTCAAAACGCTGAAAACAACGTTTTCACACCGCATCTATCTAGATCCGGTGACTGCTTTCTGACACCGGTCTGAATTTTTCAAAAAAAATAATATTTTCGCACCTCACCTAGGGTGTAAAAGAACGAACACGAACGAACAGAGTTTGTGTTCGTGTTCGGTTCGTTTAAAATTTAGTTTGTTTGAAATAAACTCGTGTTTGAAATTGTTCGTGAAGTCACT
>NW_018164466.1:471704-497248 GCF_001263595.1 Phalaenopsis equestris
TATATATATATATATATGAGACATGAAAAAGGTCTACTGATATTACAGAAGACTATTCTGCTCATTTTTAAATTTTTTGGTTTTTACTTGTGAAATCCAGGAATGTCTTCCTATATAGTTCATTTTATTTGCATTTTTTCTCAGGAAGATTTACATACATAACCTTACATGTACGTTACCTAGCTTGCATTTGCATGAATATATATATATATATATATATATTAAAATATAAAAGCAATTGTTATAATAATATAAAATTAGTTCCAAGGAAAGCATTCAAGTCTCATTGAATGTGCATTGGATTCAGCTAAAGTTGAAGGGTGAATAAATATGGCACAAACAAATATGTCTTTGTTTAAATTTATTTATTTTCATAATATTTTGAGATATTGAGTGAATTGAATTATAATTATTAAAAAATGCTTAGTTAATGAAAATATTAAATTGATATTTTTTTAAAAAAAATATTTTATCATATTATAATTATGAAAATATAAATTATAGCAATTATCTTATATCTACTGATTAGAAATAATTGATATCAATTTTTTTTTTAATTTCATATTTACTTTATATATTTAATATTTACTTAGAGAAAATTTGTTCAAAACTTATCGTTTATAACAACCTTCCCTACAAAAACTTAACAATTCATAACAATATACTGGCAAAAAGATGGCTTCACAAAATGAATGCAGAACCATCTGAAGCAAGACAATCACACATGGATGACCAACAGACTGAGACCAACATATCAAAGGCTAATCAACAAACCAGAGACAGACTGATCAAAGGCTAGCAGACCAACTGCGGCCTGCCGACCAGAGACTGACCGATCAAAGACTAACCTACCGACAAGTGTCTAAATGGCTAAAGACCAGCTGACCTAATTTAAGATAAGTCTATCAAAGAATAAATGACCAAAAGTTAACTAATTTAGCGGTTAGATATGTAAAAACATAGAAATTAGACAGTATGGAGGTAAATACCCAAAAAAATATATTATATCTCTACATAAGAAATAACAATAATTATAATAAAATGATAGGTCTCAAATCTCAATCCATCCCAACAAAACCAAATGAAACAAGTCGTTGAAGGCATTTCTACAATGTTTTCTAATGAATTTTATATTGCACCTAACAGCAAAGCACATGAGCTAAACTTGTACAGTTCAATTAGCCCAAAAAGGAAAGCAAATACATAATAAATAGAAGATACGAACAAGGACAATCTACTTGCAGGGCTACGCAAGTTTATATTTTATGTTTTATATTATGTAATATTATTGTCATCATACAAATTTTTATTTGATATTTGGCACATTGTGCTTCTTAAGGTAACTCAAAGGAATTAAATTGATTATTTATTGATTATAACTTAAGAAGTTAGGAAAGTTTACAGGCAAATCACACAATTTGTATGTATTTATATGTCTAATACCGAAACTTTGATATTTACGCTTATATCACCCTTGTGCCAGAAACGTATGCATGAAAATGTGTATTTCACGTATAAAAATGGTGATGGTGTTATGTTTTCTGTCATGTAAAAAAATTGACTGATATGCATGTAAATATGAATGTTTATATGTTGTATTGGTAAATACATGTTAATTATGTGGCAAGTATTTAAATGCTCCTAAAATTTATTTTAGGAGTTTGACGAATAAACATTTTGTTTGTCACTTGCATTTAGAAGGGTCTATCATAATCATTTTGGGCGTTATTTTGTACTCGTTCATTCTATCTCATTCCATTAATGTGTGACGATTACCTAACCTCGATTGTCATATACCATTTGTTAGTCATCCAATTCATTCATCCATATGTTAGCCTTAGTCATCAACTAAAAGTCATTCAATCTCATTTTTGTAAGCTTAATTATCTATTGCCTTTCCTTAACTTATAATTAATTAACTCTTATTATCTTTGCAAAACAGATTATCTTGATTGCCGTTCATCTCCATTCATGCATAATAAGATCTTAAGAACTTTGAATTGCTTCTTCACTTCCTCTAAAAAAAAAATGTTTAGACTATTTTTGATGGCATATGTGACTTTCTTTATCACCTTATCCTCACATTCAAATGGTGCTTATTCATCTGTTAGAGTGGGTGGAGTGGTCTAACCATCTTCGATGTCTTCACTAATGTTTTTAATGCCACTTCATTGATATCTACAGGTCATTCCCCCTCCAGCTCTAAGAAGACAAATAAAATCAACTTCAATGGCCTCCATGATTTTTCTATGTCGCTACATCACTATATTTAAGTTGTGTCAACTCCACCTTCAAAAGGATATCTTGAGCATTCGCTGTGATCTCAATGTCCTTTATTATTGATTTATTGATCTTCTCTAATTATATTGTATTTGTTTCCTAATAGAAGACTATATCAATACCCAATCTCATTGTATTATTCGTTAAAGGTGTATCTACAGGATGAGAGAACAACAACAATTAAAATTATTCTCTCTTGTCATGATCCTCTATTGAAGTTGGATATCGAGATTTATCTTTAGTGGAAACTAATATTATCTGGTTAAAAAGGCTTCTAAATGATTTTAAAATAACTCTTCAAGAACCTACTATAATTCACTATGACAATATATTCATCATGGCAAAAGTACGTAATCTGGTCCTCGCTAGGACCAAACATATAGAAATAGAATATAATTTCATAAAGGAACATATCAAATCTAAAAAATATCCACCAACAAAAGATGAAGCCGTCGATACATTCACCAAACCACTTCCAACTTCTCAGTTTCAAAAGCTTAGACAAGCTAACAATTTCCATAAGTGATGTTAGTTTTGGTGGGAGAGGGGACATTGGTGTACCTCTAGGATAACATAACATCAATATATCAAAACTATTCTCTAGGCCACATGATCTTAACATCTTCTCATTCCATGTTCAAGATTTCAAATAGTTCCAACAATGCTTGTAAATAGTACATGATATTCTCTTTATTGACTGAAATTATCTAATATTTTTTTTTTTTCATTTCTTTGTTACTCATTTTTTCTAAAATTATCTAATAATTTTTTTTTTTTGTTTTTTTTTTTCATTTCTTTGTTACTCATTTTTTCTTCTTAAATTAGTTCATAGGCTTGCTCATCCAAGCTTCTCAAATTTCATTACCATCAATGAGAATACTAGCAAATGTTGCAATATTACTTGTATTATACTAATATATTCTTCAAATTTATTGAAATAAAACTCATTCTAGATCACACATACTACTATTAAAAGTTACTTTGATTATACAATGTCCCATAATTGTTTCATCTTTTCTTTCTTTATGAAAATTATGTCCCATATTTATTTTATTTTTTTCTCTAAATATATATGATAAGTCAATTTAGTTAAAATAATAAAATTATCTAATTTCACCCACATTATCTCTACCATGCAATAAGTGTTAATATCAAAGCAAATTATTAGGTAATAAGATGCATTTACTTAAATTCCACCCAATTCTTATATTATTACATGCATATCTAACACGTAAACTCTAAACTTTCATATTAATCACCTACATGCCACTCAAATCTTTGACATTACATAAAGAAATATTGCTATTTCTATTTTTTTAAGAATGAAATACTCTTAATCATGCATAGGGTAAACTTTCATATTAATCATCTACATGCCACTCAAATATTTGACATTTTGACATTACATAAAGAAATATCGCTATTTCTAATTTTTTAAGAATGAAATACTCTTAATCATGCATAGGGTTCAACACTATATTGTTATAAATATAAATATCAAACTTTTGACTTTTGTATTTACATGCATAATACTCATTTTTGTAATATTAAATACAAAAATATCTTCTTTATTGATTTTTTTAGAAAAATGAACTACACTCTTTTATGTATAGACTTCTCACACCAAAATGTTACAAACATAAATGTCAAACTTCAGGGGTTAGATATGTAAATACTTAAGAAATGTGTTGTATGTATATTTCCCCCCTTTTAATTATTATTTGGAACATGATTTGACTATATTAATTACATATTAATTGAACAACATATTAATTAATAGGAATGAGAATCATAAAATTCTCAACTAAAATATTTATACTTTTGGAGATTTGAAGCTTTCTTCTTTTAGTTCAAATAAATGGCAGGTGAGTTTGTTCAAATTTATGGTAATGAGAATAAATGATGATGGAATGATAAAGTTAATTAAGGATAAAGAAGATTTACATGCATGTCACTTCATTTTTGTGTTTTTACATATATCTAACACTTTGGACATTCGAGCGAAGTAAATCGTAATCACGTACATTGCATATGCACGACCTCACGTAATTTTTGCTCCTTAGTTAAAGCCTAAACTCTGAACCAAGAACTATGATGGCTTGCATACTTATCTAATACTTAAAACTCAATTTTTAAATGCATGCTACCTTACCTACACATAAAAAGGTGTATTTCACTTTTTGAAAGTTAAAATGATGGTATTTTTATTTGATGTATAAGTCTTAGTTGGTATAAATGTAAGAAATGGATTTTTTAAAGTGTTTGAAGTGTAAATATATAGAAATTGGGTTGTATGTATGAAAATGCTCCAAGTAATAATAGCATGGTTGAATTACACCATTCAACTCTAAACTTGTATCTTAAAGCCAATTAATTATTAAGATATGATATGTTGATAATGTCCTTGAATAAATATTTAAATTGGATATGATCTTGAGTAGCACTCTTGTTGGTATATAAAATTAGAAATAATTTTTTAAAAAATTATCCAATATGAAGGTTTTAGCAATAAGTTATGATGATAATGTCAAAAAAAAAAAAAATCATAGTAAATTTTAATTATATATTTGTCCAAAAGTAGTAACTTGTAATTATTAAAGATCTATCCATATTGAAATCATTGAGAAGAGAAATGTTCATGAGTTAAACAAGTTAATTTTTTATAAACATATATGATTAAAATTATATAATCAAATTTGGTATTAGAAAAAGATTTTTCTTAAATAAGAAAATATTTTTATTTAAAATTAAGACCGCTTTAGAGATGTTTAACTTAACTTCTATTAATAGTTCATTATTTATATTTTATTTAATTTGAATATAAAACCTCACGTTAAAAGAATATAATATTTTTTTGTTGTTTGATATTTAACACTCGAAATTGCTCTTTATTATATATTTAATCAAATTTGGAGACATTTTCAAAAATTCAAAGTTAATTTAGAAAATAAAATTTTAATTATCATAAATATAGAGTCAAAATAAAATAGTTTATGCCAACTAATGTTATGAATGACCTAAAAATAAAATAAAACTTCAAATTGATCATTACATGACCTTAATTTCATTTTCTAGAGACAATGTCACATTGACTATTTTTGGGAGGTGGTTTTTTGAGTGATAGAATGCTGACACTACCACTTAAGTGTTGTAGTTCCATCCCCTTATAGTAAAATTAATTATTGTTTATGCAATAAAAATATGAAATCATAATGTATTTTTGTTACTTTTTAATTTTTTTTATATTTATTGAAGATTTTTTTTATTTTAATTAATTAGAGCCTATAAATATCATCCTTAATCCCTCATTTAATATAACCAACAGTTCCATGCTCATGTTGGGTGTTTAAAAGTGCAATTCACTTGAAGGTAGAGTTGAAATCTTTCATTTCCCACATTCCTAGCTCGCTTGCGAATACTAAAGAAGTGATAAAACCAAAAGAGTAAATTTTGAAATTTTTAAAGTTGTCTTCATTGCTCCTTATGACTATATGGAAAGTGAAGGTACATTTAAAGGTAAATACTTTTTCTCTAACCCATTTTAACTCTAATTTGTACTTAAAAGGTGACAATATGTCAAAAGTAAGACTTTATCTTAACCAACATTACTTCTCAAGAGCTTTGAAGAGGTGTAGGTATGCTCAAAAGAAACAAGTTGAATTTTTAGCCCATAGCTCCATATTCTTCATAAGGAACTTACACATGATTGTGCTCTTAAAGTATAGTTTGTTAAGCCCCTTGCCTCTCTAATTCTTATGAGAACTTTGAAGGTGATGGTGTGCCCCAAAGCAACAATTTAAGCAACAATGATTAAATTATCTCTTGTGAGTGTTGAGTATGTACATTTGTAGCTTTCAGACTCTATTATCATAGACTTTTAATCTAATTTTCTAAATAAATTTTAACTAAGAAATGTTATTATTAAGAAGAAAGTTACTCTTGATGAAGTTGGTGCCTTAAAAGGTTAGTTCACGCACTCCTCAAAATACGGATTCAATCCAACCACTCATTTAGAACCTTCAATGGAGTTTGATATTGCTAATATGCTTGGCAAAGTTGGGTAGCCTTCATATAACTAGGGATGCTAAGTAGTATTTGTCAAAGTTGTGAAAATCCGACCTGCCCGTGAACTGGAAAGAAGAGAGATTCAAGGTTCAATGGTTCATTCAGAATTAAATCGGGAGTTTAACCGAATGCTCTAATAAATATTTAAATTACTTTAATATAATTTAAATGATACAATTATATAAATATGTGACAAAAATAAATAAAATTTGAACACAAGCAACATCTTTAATAACTATAAATTTAAAATTTGATTTAAAACTCATCAAGATATAATTGTATATGTATTTTAAATATAAATTAATAAACAAACAAAATTATATATATATATATGTATATATATAAAATAAAAAAAATTATATTAGGAATATTAATTTTATTATTAAAATAATTTATAATAATTAATCAGAATAAAAATTTTATAACATAAAAAAATATTATGCCAGAGCTTAGCCTAATTCTTAGTTTTTGAAGCCCAATTCACATTTCAGCAGTCATAAACTTCTAGTCTCATAACATAACATAAAAGAAGCTTTGCATTTCATTATGTATATAGAAAAAATATTTATCAAACTTGAACTCATAAATCAATTAATTTTATTAAACTCAAATCAATTATCAGATTTAAGGCTTTTAAATTTATAATCATATTTTTTGACATAATATAATTTATAGGATTAAATCCTCTAGGAGGCATTTTAATCATTCAATTGAAAATCAAAGATATTTTAATTGGTAATTTGGATCTATTGATTCTGTATAAATCGGGATCAATCCATCGGCTCGACCTACACTTAACATTGAATTCATAGTTTTGATGTGAAAATAGTTCTTAAGCCTCCCGAACCAGCCATATGCCCGATTCACGATCGAATCGGTTGAACCTACCAATCCAATTCAGTTTTTAAAGCCTTAGTGTTTGTGTACCTAGTAGAGCTAGCATGATTCCTACATTATGTTTTGGATAGACTTTATAAACCTAATTGAGTTGTCCATCCTCCATATGTTCTATGCAATTGAATAGCTTTCATCTACAAATAAATTTGAATAATCTCCAAATATCTAAGGGTGTTGGGCAATTTTAATAAAACAATTAGATAGTTTATATATCTATATATATGTGTTCCCCGGCTCTATGGTTGACATCTGCAAAGTCAATTCTAAGTCCTTGAGGTCGGCAGTTTGAACCCGCCTATGTGCGAATAAGTTGAGTGTAACATATATCATTCACATTGTCCAATTGGCCTCCATTGATAAGATGGTGGAACAACTTCCTGTGGCAATAACAAATTGGAGAAATCGTCCCGATGAAAAATCAAAGAATACTCGTAAAGATGTTTCTTAAAGTTGTGTACTCAAATCATGATGATTGTTAGTAGCAACTTCGCTGTGACGTTTAGATGATTACTCGCATCCTACATTTTAGACGACATTGTTGTTACTTATGTTGAATACAATCTTAAGCAAATTGCTAATGATATGTTGACTCTTTCTCTAATACTATGCTCAACTATGTTTTTGTTAATTGTTAAATTAAATTTACACTAAATATTTATTAATCTGTTATCTTTTAGAATATTCAATTAATATTGTTTAATCCTTAACAAAACCTTAGTAAACTTAGGGAAATTTACAAAAATATCATTCAATTCACAAGTATTTGCATACCTAAACTTTAATTTTTATATTTGTTCCATCCAAAACTTTTGCATCCAAAACTATTTTCATATTTTCATATTTTAGGTATAAAAATCAAAGTTTGAGTGTGAGATATGTAAATGTAGGGGTGTAAACGAGCCGAACACAAGCGAGCCCAAGTTTAGCTCGTGTTCTGCTCGTTTATATTTCGTGCTCAAAAAGTGTGTTCGTGTTTGACTCGTTTGCTTAGCGAGCCAAACACAAGTAGTTCATGAACAAAGAGTCGTTTTGACAACCCTATTCACGTAGTCATAAGATGTTAAGAATTGAGGCAAGATTTAAAAATTATTATTTATATTAAAACATTATTTGAATCAATTTTAATAATTTTTATTAGATTTTCTTAATTAATACTTTTAATTGATTATAATTTTTTATAGCCTTGTAGTCAGTTTAATTTTTTAAAAATACTATTCATCAATATGTAGATATATAATTGATGAGTAGTATTTTAAGTCTAAACGAGCCAAACACGAATGAACAAATCTTTGTTTGTGTTTGGCTCGTTAACTTAGCGAACGAGCTGAAAATGAACAGTTCGCGAACAACGAGCCGTTTTGACAGTCCCATGTAAATGCATAAACATTAGGTGCTATGTATGTAAATTCCACTTTTATCAAGGTGTTTTAAGATAATTGTGTTCCCATTCGATCGTTCTACAGGCCGTTTTGACAGCCATATGTAAATGGTGCTATGTATGTAAATTCCACTTTTATCAAGGTGTTTTAAGATAATTCTGTGCATTGTACCTGGACGCATTCCGTGCATACAAATGTATCTGCGACCCGAAAGAAAACGTGATCGTGGCTGCATGTTCGGTAGCATGTATTTCTCGGGATCATTATAAAAATGTAATTTTATGCATCGGATATTTTAAATATGAAAAAGATAAAATAAAAGCATATTTTTTAAGGGAAAATTACGAACATACCACACAACTCTTGTGGATTTATATATTTAGTATCTAAAGGAATTTGAGTGATATATATAAAAATATGATAGTTTTGGTGTTATATGTGTAAATATATAAGAATTGTATATTACGTATGAAAATAACCATTTTTTACTTTATTTTTTGGAATTATGAAATTTGAAGCTTAATTATATTTATAGTGTATACACTAGAACTATCGGCACGAATCTCAAAGAGAACGAACGACTGAAAATAAATTGCTTCCCTCAAAGGTAAACAGTTAACCGACAAGTCACTGCCAAACCAGTGAAGCTGCGTCTCTAACCCGAGACAAGTCAAAAGTCTGGAGATGGTCCCTCGCCTGATAATGCCAAGACCTGCCAAGGGCAAGGCGTAATTCATCATAGGAGCAAGTCTCATTGAAACCCCACACATGCAGCGACAAATTTCGCTTAAGAACTTGCAAATAAAGGTATTCAACCGAGGCGATGAGCCGACTAGATAGACAAGATGCAGACCCCATAAGACTTGAGCCAAAGTGACACGTGAGTCACTGTTCATCCAACAAAATAAATCGACTCATCAGTCGAGCAACCGACCGACCGAAAAGCAAGCAGAACCCCCATGATCACGATTAAAAGACCGACCCACTTTTGCCATGACAGACGAGATTGTCATTTGACTGAATGTCTCGGTCGACCTAAAACAAGGAACTATCATCACCCAGTTGAGTCACTCAATCGGTTGAATTCTACCAATGCGATCAACTAATTACTGTCATATCAAAATTTAAATTGTAATACAGATATGAAATTAAATTCATATAATTTATTAAAGCATTGATTCTTTTAAGAACGATTTTCATAAACGTTCCTTTCTTTCTATTATTATACAAAATATGCCCCTATAAAAAAGAGACAAAAAATATGAATAATGGAACTCTCCCCAATTCTCTCCACAATAACTCTTGGTTCACTTTATTTTTCCTTTCACTCAACTCTAACACTCGAGTCTTGAGGCATGCTCAAAAAATAATCCGAGTGTTTTTACTCACTACAATCATGATTCTTTCTACCCAAATTTCTACTCCTATACTAAATTTGGATCAAGTTTTATCAATCCAAGTATCAAAAGGAAAGAGAATTGGGACATGTATTGACATCATGAGCTAAAGAAATTATTTTATAAACCCTCATGCAAGTATTTGACAAAATCAAATTTAACAAGAATCTAACTATAGAGGTTGAGCAACGATTCACTTCGGAGCACACACTAGTAAAAGTGAGATAATCTTTGGGGGTAATGAGATTATCCAATATAAACTTTTCAAGCTGTTTTGGAGACATTTTCCTCATTCCATTAGCAAAGAAAATTTTAAAAAATTTACCCATAAAAGAATGTTTCAAAAACTCTACCTTGGCATCTTTAAAATCACATGTTTAGTTTCTTCGAAAGAAAAGACTTGTCCTTGAATCGCATACCATGATACCGGAGCTAATCAGAATTTGATAGGCAAACTCAACAACAACGCATTAAAATGACGACAACAAAAATAACATAGAAACACAGCAAAACACTAATACTCCACAAGGGTTGGATGGGGCAACTCGGGACAAAAGGAATGGGGATCGGTGGAGGTGGCAGGGGATGGGGGTAGAGGGCGAAGTTGCGGTGGTGGTTGGAAAGGGTAGACGGTGGCGGTGGAAGACGAAGATGGGTTCAAAGATGAGCGGCCCAGCAGACAGCTGGAGAGGAGGGGTGCAGCTCCTACCTAATAGATAGCCGCCCCGTCCAACCTCCTTGCCGGACCGGCACCCCACCTGTTGAACCGGCCAGTTAAACCTAAGCCACTCATCATACCAACTCATGAAATTTTGAAAATTATAAAAAAAAAGACAAATTGGAAAGATTTACATTGCCTTCAAGTGTCCATATAAATTTTGCTTGATAGCAATAAGCAGATAACCACAAGGGCCTTTACTAAGCACATTAAGTGTTAAAAGCTTCAGTTTTAACTTCAGTGGAAAGCTCCTCTTAACATAAACAAATCTCTTCATCAAGATTTTTAGGATGTTTACCATTGAAGATAACAAATAACATTGATTTGCACCATTTATAATCATAAATGGTATAATATTTACACATTAAACTGAATGCCATAGCAGCTGTGGCAAAAACTTATTATTAACAAACAATGCTTCCCCAAAGCAGCTTTGGCACAACCTTATTCTGTACTAAGTGCACTGGGAAACAGTTGAGAGACTTACAAAATCATAAGAGCTCTTCAGTATTGTTTTCTGGCTTTCTCTGGTGGTGTTCAGTAAATCAAATAGAATCAGATGCTTATTTTAGCACAAAAATCAGAGCCTGCAAACTCTCTGGTGAAGTCATCTATGCAAGACATCCTTATCCTCTCCGGTGTTGCGGGATTATCGAGCGGGAACCAATCGTGGCAACCTTCTTCCGCCCGTGCGGCGATGATCGCATCTTTGATAGCAAAGAGCACAACTGAGGCTAAAAAAAATGGTGGTTCGCCGACAGCCTTCGATGAGTGAATAGCCTTCGGATTTGCAACCCCCTGTGTGAGAAGAATAGTCGTTGTAAATGAGATGATTTCGAAATGTTTTGACTCGCGAACTTTTTGGAAAAGAATATTGGTGGTGGTGAATCGCGAAGGATAAGCTGAAACGAACCTTGAGGAGGGAGACATGGAAATTAAGAGGAATATCATTCAGAGATGGAATTTTGTAAGTCCCTGGTCCACAGGTGAAGAGGTTTCCAGTTCGAATCCACTTGTGATCTGAATCGCCCCATTTCAGCTCTTCCAAGGCAGCCCAACCCAAACCTTGAACAAAAGCTCCCTCAATCTGCAAAATAAAAGCATATTTCATGACTTTAGATATATCTACATTATTAAAGTTGAATTATCTTTTTAGAACACATATTACGCTAACAGAAAGTCGTTTTTATACAACAATATGCTGACTCGGAGACCCCAATGATTTAAGTTTTAAAGTTAGATTATTCAAGAAGAAACAAATCTAAACTGAAATATCAGAAATAATACTTAAAACTCAAATAGAAAAAGAGCACAACTTCCAAGTATTTGATTGCCGAGGCCTGTGAACTTTCATGCCAAATCAAGTTGTGGAGATGATTAACAATATTGCAGATTCAGAATAATGGATTGAAGAAGAAACTATTATTTGATGCATTAAAGAAATGCATTTAACGTGTATTAACAGGTTCTTAACTTCTGTACATAAACATTAAAGAACAATTAGATATTTTAACAACTAAAGAACAATAAAGAATCTGAATCAATGAAGCTTTCATAGATTTAACCAAAAACAACAGAAAGCAGAACCTAACAACAATCAGAGTGAAGAGACAAAATTTTACTAGAGCCAAGAATGTGTAAGATTGTATCATACAGATGGCAAATTATTAAGCAAACTTAGTGTCAAAGGCGGGAGAAAAATTGGCTGAATTTGAATAAGCTCGATCGTCTTTTCCCTTTGCTTTCATTCCATTAAATAACAATCTTACAGTCTATTTTAGGTACAAAATAAAGTGCATATAATCTATTTTAGGTAGCTTAGTAATACATGTTCCTAATCTAAATATTCAGCTAAAAGGGAAATATATCAGAATAAAGATATTGGAAATAATTATAGAAAACTCTTAATTTAGCTGCATGATTTCCATTCTTCCAGATTGACACTTAGTTGGTAAGGATATTATGGCAATGATGGAACCAAAAATTGAAAAAATTATTGCATACGGCGACTGTTTGCAGAGTTGCATATGGTCGCCTAATTAAAATCACCGTCACCCCAAAAAAGTGTCTGACAGTGGGCCCAATTTTAAACTTTTAAAAATTTTTAAAATTGATGTTAATTATGTGGCGTGAAATAAATGGAGGTCGTACCTACGGCCTCCGTACGTAATAAGCGCTCTAAAACTTGAGGACGTAGAAAAATTAAAAATCAAGATAGATTAGTCTAAGACTTTCATCTCCTTAATTTTTTTTAAAACTATTATAAGTATTGAATCAAAAAATATATTTTATATTAAATTATTATTAAATATTGAAGTTTATAGAGCAATTTTTTTAGTATATTTATGAGATTAAAGAGTTTAATGAGAATTTAAGGGGAACGAATGTCTCCCCATACCACACTCTGGCTGCACCACTGGAAATTGGAAGCACGTGTCAAGATGATGATGGGTCAAAGTGTGCCATAGCACCCAACACTCCAATACAATAAGACAATAAAAAATAACAAAATTCGAAAAGAGGTTTAAATACTTCAAATCTTCAAGAACTTTAACAAGAAAAATTCACCCCAACTCAATATTCAAGAACTTTGACAAGAAAAATTCATCCAAACTCAATATCTAAAGCTTCTATTAGAAGTTAGTAAAGCTGATCTCTGCAATTTCCAACCAAGAAGAAAAGTATGAAGAAAACTATCCTAAAAATAATTCAAAAACTTATCTCCTAACATAAAACCTAACAAAATACTTCAGATTATGAAATTTAACTTAATATAGCTCAAATCCAGTAAGAAGTAAAAAGGAAGAGAGTCTACAATACCTGTCCTATGTCAATAGCTGGATTAAGAGAGTGTCCAAGATCCATAACAATGTTGGCTGTCTTCGTATAGAAATCTCCGGTCAATGTGTCTATCTCAACTTCAGCAAAAGCTGCTCCATAAGTATGGTAGGAAAATGGAATCCCTTTGCCAACTTTCCAGTCAAAGCCGATATCCGGGGTGATGTAAAAACCATGTGCAGAGAGGTCCACACGTTCCAAATGGCACGCCAATGCTAACTATTAACCGAGAAAAGGCAATTTTTAGTAAAACTGTTAACTAATATCTATGTAGAGTTGACGGTTAGTTTTTATTAAGGGCTCATTTGTTTGCTTCCAAATAGAAAAAAAACATGTTGTATAAAGCAGTGTTTTTATTTTCATTTGTTTAAAGCGTGAAAATAAAATCATCACTTTCAAGAGATTCTGAAGAAGGTTTGTGGAGCTTGAAAGCAATGCTAATAAACTTGAATGTTCTTCAGAACATGATAATATAAAAAGGCCTAGTAGATAACCATGTAAGAAGCTTCAAGGCTTGCTTTGGGATTTTTACAAACTGAGGATTATATATGCGTTCATGGTTCTTTTTATTTTTTATAAATTCATGTTAAATATTGACATAATGTGAACCCATAATTATATGAATAAAATTTGGGGCAATTACAAACATAGCAGATTAAGTTAGAGAATAAAGAGAAAGAATAATTCAAGTTAGTTAATATGAATGACATATACGTAATAACAAATATGAAAAAGTACAAAACTAGAGGATGCGGCCTTTAAAGATTAATCAACTGATAAAGTCTTCTTAGGTAAGATGGATAATCTCATTTCTAGATTAAATTTCCTTTCTTCTAAACTTGATGGATACATTGTATATGTTTATATATAAACATAAGACAAATATTATTGCTACAAGATTGCATCTCAATTAATTTACGATGATTTATCTCTCTCACGGAAAACGATCATTCATATTGCTCTGAATGAAGTGTATGTATCCAAATCATATTGAAAGATGGAGTCACATTTTTATAGCACTAGCTAAAGATGCTAATGTACCCAAGCATTAATGATTTTTAACCTTTACACCTTAGATTATAGTCGATGTATGAGTTGTGCCTCGTTGTGCAGACAATGAATGTTTTGGCTAAGTGTGAGTTAGGTGTCCTTTCACCTCAAATGATAGTAGATTTATAAGCTATGTTGTGTCTTTTCACCTCAAATGAAAGTAGCCTTTGCGTGGAACATGGCCCCAACTCGAAGTAAACTTGATCCCGGGTCCATAAAATGTGTTTTTCTCAGATACTTTGCCACTAAAAAGGGGTTTCGATGTCTTGACCCTATCACAAATAAGGCCCTTTTTAAAAAAGTTCCTTACTTTCCTAGCTCGGTCTCCAGTGAGGCCGAGCTAGAGTTCTTGGACAATATTCCTTACACTACTCCTATAGATGTTCCCCCCATGCCACCTACTATAAAGAAACCCTCTGTTCCTTTAGTTCCAACCACTTCTCCTACCACCAAGGAACCCTCAGTCCCTTTGGTTTCATCAGCACATCCTCCCACTCTCCATGTCTACAGTCGACACCCTCATACTGATGCACCTACTATGGAGGTCTCTAACCTCTTACTAGACCCTGAATCCCTTCCGAACGACATCCCCAACATTGCTCCTACTCCAAATGAAGTCCCATGACAAACTATGTCTCTTTTTGTAGATTACCACTAACCTACAAAGCATTTGCTACGACCCTAACCAATCATCAACTTCCATCTATTATTGAGACTACCTTAGCAGACCTAGCCTGAAGAGCTACCCACATAAAGGAGATGAATGTTCTTCAGTGAAACCATATTTAGGACATTATTGATCTTCCTTGGGGCAAGAAAGTTGTTGGATGCAAATTGATTTTTAGCATCAATTTTAAATCTAATGAATCCTTTGAACGCAATAAGGCGCAGTTGGTCCCCAAAGCGTACTCACAAGGAGTTGACTATGAGGAGACATTTGCTCCAGTTGTTAAATTAAACACTATTTGAACCATCTTATCCCTTGCAGTGAATCTAGATTGACCCTTATTCCAGCTAGATTTTAAGAATGTGTTCCTGCATGGCGATCTTACAAAGGAGGTATAAATGGCTCTTCCTCCAGGCTTAAACTCCACTGCCTCCTAGGGGCAAGTAGGTAGACTGCAAAAATCCCTCTATGGATTGAAGCAATCACCATGAGCATGGTTCTGGAAATTCACAAGGTGATGGTAGGCCATAGATTCACTTAAGCTCAATCGAACCACACTCTCTTCTTCCAGCATTCCTCTAGCGGCCAGGTAGATATCCTTATTGTCTATGTTGACGATATTATTTCTACAGATAATGATCTACCAGCATTGGAGTCTCTGAAAGGCGTGTCTTGATGTTTTCTTAGAAATGAAGGACTTGGGAGCTCTCTGGTACTTCTTAGGCATGGAAGTTACTCGATCATCTCAGGGTAATTACCTGTCTTAGCGGAAATATGTGATTAATCTTTTGATAGATAACAATCTTCTCTTGTGCAAAGCAGTGGCTATCCCGATGGATCCCAATGAAAAATCCTTGATGTTCCCAATGCAGTTCCTGTAAACAAGCATGCATCACTACCAGCACCTTGTGAGAAAACTCATATATTTTGCTTATACATGCCCCAACATATGTCAGGCAGTTAGGATAGTCAATCAATTCATGCATGACCCTATGAGCACCACCTCCAAGTTGTCCATCGGATTCTGCACTAGTTGAAAGGGACACCGGGCTCAGGTTTATTTTTTTTTTCCGCCACACCTCTCATTCTATTTTAGTTTACACAGAGGCGGATTGGGCCGAGTTCGTCCATGATAGGTGATCTACATTGGGGTACTGCTCATTTGTGTGGGGAAACCTGATGACATGGAAAAGTAAGAAGCAGCCTTTAGATGCTCGGGGCCGTGTTAAAACCAAATTTCAATCCATGTCCCTGGGAATTTGTGAAGCTCTCTGTTTACGCATCATGCTTCACGAACTACGTATGACAGTCTTTGCTCCCTATAGTTTTGTGATAACAAGGCTGCCATAAGCATTACTCACAACCATGTCCAGCATGATCGCACCAAGCATAATAAGATTGACCATCACTTCATCAAGGAAAAGCACGAGTCCAGGAAATTTGGGTTTCGTTGTGTCATCAAGTGGTTAGCTGACAGATATTCCACAAAAAGTCTTCCTTGGTCATTGTTAGATGAGTTCAAATCCATGTTGAACATGACTAACATTTATGCTTAAACTTGAGGGGGAGTATTAGAATATTAATTAATACAGAATTATGTATTAACTACTTTTATTTTCTTTTATTTACTTTCCTTTATTCTTTTATTATGTTTTTATTTGTTTCCTTATTAGTATATCCTGAAATGGGTATTTATACCCCTCTCTGCATCAATAAGAAATATTTTGGGTTCTATTCTAAACAAATTGTTTGAAGATATACATAGACACCATCATAAATAAGAAATTTTGGTTTAATTGCATTTTTGTGATATTGAAAGTCATATGAAAATAAAAAATTTGGTTTCAGATTGTTATATTAGTTTAGAATGTATATTAAGCTCAAACTCCATCTGACTATCAATTCCCACTCAAACATGCCAAGCTTCCCGATCAAATCAAGACAGCTAAATCAATAAGAGTCATATATATGCATGTGTTATTCCCTAATAAACAATTTTACCTTTTTTTTTAGGAAAAAATATCATAGATCATTGCTGAATGTAGTTTGATGCAGCCAATTAAAAGAGTGTATATAACATAGATCACTTGGTTTCCATAGAAATTTCTGAGCATATTGTAACATCTACAGAGAATAGTTTGCAGATACTTGAATTTCCATGATCATTTGGCTCACCAAAAAATTCAAAGAAAAAGTAGTGAAGGAATGGTTTGAGGGAGAAGGGAGTTCAGGACAAGGCCAAGTGTAGTAGGGCAAAGGCAATGGTGACTTGTTCGCATTGGATTCATATGAAAAAAAGGAAAGAAAACCCTAAAAAGTAAATGCACCACCTGAGAGAAGGATGAATGCTGGTTTCTGTCTGCAATGGGCTTCATTCTTTCCTTAATTTGCTCGCACGCATCTAAAACTGCTGCACCATACATATCTGAACTCGCAGAAGCAGCAGTAGGTGACGAATTTGGTACCTGCGTCAATACGAAGTATACATGAAAAGAACATCAGATAAGTTATAATATTATCACAATTAAATTTTATAAAAAAAAAAGTAGTCAGCCTCCATCTGTCAAAGTTCAAAGTGATATGAGGCTGTTTGTTAAATATTTCATAAAACTACCTTGTCTGTGCTTGTCTCTGAAATAAAAACAGAACTAAGAGGAATATTGAAAGACGATGCAGCTATTTGCGCTATTTTTGTGTGTAGCCCTTGTCCCATTTCAACACCTCCGTGTGTCACCAAAACAGAGCCATCAGTATAAACATGAACAAGAGCACCAGCCTGTGCACAAATGGTAAATAAACATAATCATGACAAAAAAAGGCCAGTAAAACAGTAAAGTGATAATGCAATAAAGAAATCCAATACTAATACATGGCAAAGATTGACTCAAATTTTGTAAAAGCATTTAAGTAAAATTTAGAAAAATTTACATGCATACCACACAATTCTTATGTATTTACATATCTAACATCAAATTTTGATATTAACACTTATAACATATTAGTTCAAAAATTTATGCACGAAAAGGTGTATTTCGCTTTAAAAAAAATAGAGACGATGGGATTTTTTATGGGAAATTAAGTATTTTAGTGGTAAGCATGTAAATATGTATGTGTAGGTGTTATATATTTAAAACATAAGAATTGTGTGGAATGCATGTAATTCCCACTACAATTTAATGAATTTGTTTTATAACTTTCTGGGTTCATAAAAAACAATGTGATGTGGCCTATTAAGAACATCTAAGGGGTTCTAACGATCGGCTACAACTAGAACCTGCAGGCAGATATTGTTTAATAATTAAACCTTTGGAGTAGTGTATTTTAAGGAAATAATTTGTCCGAAAGAGCAAGTTATTTTTGTAGGAAGATCCCTTGGAATTTCTTAGGTGTCTATCAAAAGTACTTGGCTATTTAGGTGTTTATCAACAAATAATTAGAAAGCTTGCGTGACGCGGGAGCTTCCCGCATGGGACGCGCTATCCCGCATGCGCGTGATTCCATGATTTCAGCTACAGTACCGAACCACGTAGTGACTGCTTACAGGATTCGCGATTGCAAGAGGCAGACTGAACACGATCCCTATTTTATTTCCTTTATTTCTTTAGAAATTTACCTCCTTTCTTTCCTTTCTAGTTTTTTCCTATATATGTGTTGTATTAGAGTTTCGATTAACAATTTTTGTGTGTTTGTTGTCAGGACATCTGTCGACGTCTCTTTTACCCTTCTAGGGTTGTATCCAAGGGTTCGAGTGGCACTCGGGCTGTATGTCGCTCCTAAGGTGGTGATTATCTTCACTATCCTCTTTCACATCCTCCCAACATCACTCACTACCACCCCTTCCCTGCTACAGCCGCTTAGAACAGTTGTACTGGTTGTTTCTTCCTATAGTTTTCCATCTTCCAGCCGCTATCACCCGGTTTTCTTGCTTGTGCTGCATCCAGAACAGCAAGGCGTTGTTGTCCCTACTTTTTGCAACCTTACCAGGAACCGCTCCTTCCCTTCCAACGTGCTGCCGCCTCTAGAACATGCGCCCTACCTCTTCCCGCTTGCTGCTATCTTCCAGAATCTTTACTATCACCTTCTCCCTTGCTGCCAGCACCACAAACTGGAAACCCCCTGCTGGCTGCTGCACCTGACCGGTCGTGCTCTTGCAGCCGTCACTCCAGGCAGCCCTCCCACACCAACTTCCTCTGTTTGCTTGCAGAACGGTCCATGAGAAACCACTGCCTTTTGTTTACTGTTTGCCAACCAACTTATCCATGAACCCAACATCCTCCAAATCCTTGCCGAACACCACCACCGCCCCCTGGATCCAACTCTACTTGAGTTTGTGTGTTGTGTTGTTACTATTTTTTATTTCCTATTTTAGTTTGTTTGGTTGAAATCCCATATTTGAGGTTCGATAATAATATTCATTTTCTGATAATAATAGAAGATATTTTTTTGAGCAATTATTTCAATTAACTCCACTATCATTTGGTATCATAGCTAATCTAACCCTAATTCTATCCTATGGTCACCTACCCCCTACCTAACCCAAAATTTCTTCTTTCCCACCTAGCATCACACCCATACATCTTATTTTACTTACCCATATCCAAACCCAAATCATATCACCAAGAAGCCAAGCGTCAGACGCCGATCAAGAGTTTAACGTGAAAGAGATACAGCAGTAACTTTGTTGAGTATCACAACAACTTGATGAACTTGAGGAAATGCTCCATAGAGAAGTCACTGTCGACCGTGATAGCGAGATCCGAGGAGAGCAAGAGGAACATTTAAATCCCTTTCATAGGGATAATTTCAATAAAGAGGAGGATCAACCAAAAAAATTCAGGATTCAATATCACAGGAGACTGAGAGATGAATTACCTGTTGGAGGATACAACGACTTAAAAGTGAAAGTAGATATACCATATTTCGAGATAAGAATGAGTCTGAATGACCTCATTGAGTGGTTGTAAACCGCCAAGAGGATCTTTGAATAATTTGAGGTGTCGGCTGACAGAAAGTGAAGCTCGTTGCTATCAAGCTAAAATAAAATGTCTCTTTCTGGTGGGAGAATCTGAAGAGAGAGAGATGGAGAGAAGAACGGGGCAAGATCACTACCTGGGAAAAAATGAAGAGGTATTGCAGCACTGATACCTACCGATTCATTACATATAGGATGTTCATACCCTAGCTTCAAAAGTGGAGAGGCAACATCACCGAATCACCAGCACATTTTACAGACAGAGTTCAACATTAGAATCAAGCAGTTAAACTACACCCAAGAAAGCATCCAAGCTGACCCAGCCCGAAGAGAAACTAACTTGAAGAGAACAGGTGGAGCCATCTATTTTACTGCGCTGGGAGCTATTGAAGAAATGAGCAAATGACACAATAGACACTAAAGAGGAGTATCAACCTCTAACTGATGCGGGAGAGATGCATATAATTTAACTTGAGCCTTGAGAGACACTCCAACATGATTAAAAGTAGTTATTCTAAAAAAAAGTGAGTCCAAGAAGTCGATACCTAAAAAGGGACAAAACTGTTAACGAAATTTTCTGATATCCTAATCGAAGGTTCACTTATTGGGTGGTTATCACTGAAAATGACCCAACATGTCAAAAATGAGAAGCTTTTAAGCTACTTCTGGAAGGCTATATCGAGTTATTCGTATATTAAATTCAGTTCAACAGTGTACCCATCGGCAGATGGCCAAACATGAGAGGATAACTACAACATTGAAAATTATCTTAGGAGTTTGGTAAGAAAGAAAATTCTATAATGGGATCCAAATTTTACTAGATAAGAAGATGTTTCTCTTGAGTGGTTGCTAGTAAGAGTTGCCTAAGCTGTCATAGATTTCATCCCAGAGTTGATTCTTCCTCGCATACATGTTTATCAGATATGCAATAGAACACAAGAAGTAGGAGAAGCTATTTATAGATGGAATGGTCTGAGACTTGATTCGTGAGAATACTCGTCTAGCTACATACCAGCTCAGGTTATATCAAAAAAGAATGGCTACTTATTCAATCAAGATGTGCTTTGTAATAACAATGGCTACAGGATTGACCTATCAAGAAGTTATAGTAGTTTCACCACCATATTATGACAACACAAAAGCTCCACAGATGAGATAGAGCTCCCCCCATCTAGGGAGACTGCGCGACAGCTTTCCACACGGGACGCACTATCCTGCATGTGCATGATTTCACTATTTCAACTATAGTATCAGACCACAAAGCGGTTGCTTGCGAGATCCGCGATCACGAGAGGTGAATCGAACGTGATCCCTATTTTATTTTCCTTTTATTTACTTTCCTTTAATTCTTTAATAAATTCCATCATTTCTTTTCATTCATTTCTAGTCATAACTCCATTCGGGATTCCAGCTATCATGATAAAAACTTAGAAGGGAACCAGCTACTAGATGGTTCAATCAGTCTTTCGCCCCTATACCCGAGTAAGGCAAAAAATTTTTACGGCAGTATCATTGTGGGCCACTAGCAGAGTTTGCTTTGGCTTCGCCTTGCTCAGGCACAATTCACCATCTTTTAGGTCCCGACACGCATGCTCCCACTCGAACCATTCACAGAAGGTTCGGGTCAGTCACCAGAGCACACATAAAAGAGGATCCTGCCCATCAGCGTCTTAGTGCCCATTGCACTTCGACACCCATCAGCTCGCACGCATGTCAAGCTCCTTTGTCCATATTTTGAAGTGGGTTGAATGAGAAGCTCACGGGTCGTTGCGACGAGCACGCTAGAGCCTCGTGGGGCTCACCTGATCGGCACATTCTGTGTTGACCGCACCGACAGTGCTCGCCTTGGCTCTTGTTGCCTATGAGACTTACGACGATCAACGCCTCGAGCCGAGCAGCGAACAAACCACAGCCATTCCGCTTCGGGCATAAGCGCACAGCCAACCCCCATCTGCTTACCTCCTGACAATATTGAGCACTCGTTGACTCTTTTCAATGTCTTTCATCTTTCCCTTTGATACATGTTCGTTATCGGTCTCTTGCCCATATTTAACCTTGGACGGAATTTATCGCCCGATTAGGACTGCATTCTCAAACAACCCGACCCGTTGACAGTGCCTCGTGTTCCTATCTATTTGTTGTATTAGAGTTTGGATTAGCAGTTTTAGAGTGTTTGATGTCGAGACAGTCATCAACATCTCTTCTTCCCTCTTAGAGTTGTATCCAAGGGTTCGGATGATGCTCTAGCTATGTCTCATTCCCAATGTGATGACTATCTTCCATATCCCAATCCACATCCTACCCACATCGCTCACGGCCCCCCTTGCCTGATGTAGCAACCCAGAACATTTGTCCTTGTTGTTTCTTCTTGCAGTTTTCTATCTTCCAACCGTCGTCAGCCATTTTTCTGCTTGTTACCACCACATAGAACAACAAGGAGTTGTTGTCCCTGCCTTTTTCTACCTTCCCAACCACCGTTCCTCCCCTTCCAACGCGTTGATGCCTCCAAAACCTATGCCCTACTCCTTCCCACTTACTACCATCTTCCAGAATCTTCCTCGCTACCCTTCCCACTTGTTGTCATCTTCCATTACCTTCACTATCACCTTCTCCCTTGTTGTCAGCACCCTAAACTGGACGCGCCTTGTTGGCTGCTGCTCCAGACCATTTGTATTATCGTCGTCATCACTCTGGACAGCCCTCCCGCATCAACCCTCGTTATTTTCTCACTGCTCAGACCATCAGAATCCACTTCCTTTATGTATTTTACTCGCTAACCACCCCATACATTAACCCACCATCCTCCAAACCCTCGTTAACCACTATCATCACCCCAGGATCCAACTCTATTTGAGATTGTGTCTAGTGTTATTGTTATTTCTTATTTCTGTTTGTCTGATTGTAATCCCCTATTTGAAGTTCAAAATATTTATTCTTCTTTTGTTGTTTGGGTTGACGTCTGATATCATTATGGCTCGTGATTCATTAGATTTGCACAATCATATTTTGATCGTGTTCTAATTCATGTGCAAATAGTATTAGTTATCTTGAAAATCAAATTTCATACATGATAAAGTTTTTATGGATGTTGCATTTGTATATTTTAATGTGTGCGGGGTAGCAATCATGAAAATTATGTTCTAGTTTATGTTCAACTTGTATTTTTCTACATTCTACTTACAAGATGTTGCCTATAAGAGTGTTGACCTCGCTTTCGATCAATGTGTAGGTTTTCCCTCCTTAGTAGCCTAGGATCTAGCCATAGGACTTTCTGTCAACTACTCCTAGAAAACTAGTGAAGGAGCCCTCCCCGTTAGCAATTCTGAACTTTTCTTCGCTCGACTTGACGTTCCATATAGTAGCTTTGACCGCTATTGCTTAGCAGGTAAGGCTACTCTGAAGGAACTCAGGGAGTATTCCTATAGGTCTGTCGGCCTTAGGATTGACTGTACTCGTTGATTTGACGCCGCCGCGCTCTTCGCCGTCCTGTTTAATCGAGTTGGAGCCAAATTTTTGACGTGATTCGGATCGCGACGTGTTTTTGTCCCAATCGTCGATGGGGTTGCCTAAACGACATCGGATGACAACGTCCGGAACGTCGATTTTGCCTAAAGGGGACGTTTGTCTCACCTTGACGACACGTTTGGGAAAAAATACACATTTAAGTGTTAATTATAATAATAAACAATATTTTATTATTATTATTATTATTATTATTATTATTATTATTATTATTATTATAATTAATACCTTATATTAATCATAACCTAATTTCATTATCTTCCCCTCCCCTCTGCTAAGTCTTGACCTCGTGGACCTCTGCCCTAGCTTCGGCTCCCTCGGTTCCACCTGGCCCCCCCCTTTGTGCCCTCGACCCATCCCTTATCGTATCTCATCCTCTGCCTCTCGCACGCCCGTATGGGGACGTCTGCTCCTCTCGATCTTTCGATCCGTATGTGACCCTCTAATCATTCCCTTTCCTTCTGTCTGGTTTATATGATACTTTGTTTGGTGTGTTTCAAAAGAGCCAAAATTTTTCGAAGGGAAGGGAAAACTCTGCCTAATTTCTTTTCTCACTTTCTCCTTTAGTTCCTAGTGTTGGAGTTGACTTCCTCTGGCTGTTGAAGAGGAGTGTGGGTTGTGAAGTATTCTCTTTCTGAAATCCCTGTATTACATTCTGCTTTAAGGAGGTACCTTCCCCCCCCCTTTGCGCCTTGTTTTCTTTCGATTTTCTCTCTGCCGAGCCACTGAGAATGGCTCTGTTAAGTCTCGTTCGCGCCCTCGCCTCGCGCACGCAGGACGATCACGCGACCCATCCCTTATCGTATCTCATCCTCTGCCTCTCGCACGCCCGTATGGGGACGTCTGCTCCTCTCGATCTTTCGATCCGTATGTGACCCTCTAATCATTCCCTTTCCTTCTGTCTGGTTTATATGATACTTTGTTTGGTGTGTTTCAAAAGAGCCAAAATTTTTCGAAGGGAAGGGAAAACTCTGCCTAATTTCTTTTCTCACTTTCTCCTTTAGTTCCTAGTGTTGGAGTTGACTTCCTCTGGCTGTTGAAGAGGAGTGTGGGTTGTGAAGTATTCTCTTTCTGAAATCCCTGTATTACATTCTGCTTTAAGGAGGTACCTTCCCCCCCCCTTTGCGCCTTGTTTTCTTTCGATTTTCTCTCTGCCGAGCCACTGAGAATGGCTCTGTTGGATGGTACAGCATGCTAGTTTATTATTGCGCCTATACTTTGAGATATTTATTACTTGGGCATGTGAAAATAGAATGGCAGACATGTTTTAGGGGTGGACATGATTATTTGCTTAGGATAGTGAGAATGTGGCATGTTATTAGCTTCTATCTTTTCTTTTTTTACTTAAAGCAATTGGAAATGTGATGAATATGGGCTCTGACATAACATATGCTCCTCTGGAATACATGTTGGGATGCACTACGAGGCTTCTTTTTTTTGATTCACTCTTGCTTAGCATGAAGTATTGCAAAACTTGTTTTTCTTTTCATATATATGTAGAGTTCAGTTTTGATTCACTGTGGCTTTTCCTGGCCTAAAATGCATGTTATCAGAAATTTTTCTGTAATTTCGAAAGCCATGTAACTTGTTTTGATAGCTTGGTTTATCTCTTCGTGAAGCAACCTTTTGCTCGAATATATGTTGGAAACTGTTCCACGCTTGAAGTAATTGAGTTGGTGACCCGAATATGTTTTTCATGTCGCTGTTCTTTTTGAGACATATATTGGCTCCATATCTTGATGTTTCAAAAGCATGTGAG
>NW_018164466.1:497401-498597 GCF_001263595.1 Phalaenopsis equestris
ATATATATATATGCTCGGGCTCTATTTTAGCCTTGAATGGTTCGGTTTCTAGCCTCCATTGGGGCTCAATTTTGCTTGCTTTGACCCTATTTTGGCCTTGAATGGCTCGGGTTTAGCTTTCCTTGGAGCTCGGATTTACTTGCTTTGGCTCTTATCCGAGAAGTGGTTTGGAGGAGGGACTTGATTTTGTTTGTTCTGGCCATTACCCGAGGGCTTGTTGAGAGTCTGTTTTGTGCCCATTTTTCTGGCTCCTACCCGCGAGCTAGTTGGAGCTTGGTTGTGCGTTTTTGGCCTTACCCGTCAGACCTATTGAGGATGGCTTAATTTGATCTAGTTCGTCTTGTTGGACTTGAAAGATTGGATGATTGTTGATGGATCAAATTTGTTATTCCAAAATGAGGGTTATATCTTATACTCCCTTATGTATATCAAATATCTTCATATAATTGAGTAAGGTTGCCTCAGTAGTGAGCCTTACTTGTTGTTCCTAGGGTTGTCTTTGGTCGTGGGCTTTAGCAGCTGTCCCTTTGTTGCCCTGAGCCGAGAGTCTTAATAGTTGCCTCCTTTGTGGGTTTCTTTGGCTGAGAGCCTTAGCTGTTGTTCATTTATTTGTTGAAGCCCGGCCATGAGCTTCTATGTGGTGTAGCCAAAGGATTTCATGTTTATTTGATACGAGAAGATTTTCATTAAGTCTGGAATTAAATTAAGTCTGGAATTGAATAGCTTTAATGTTGGCATGATTTTTGAAAGTGGTCGTCGTCCCAGGATTATTTTCCTTTTATTTAAATTGTGAAGTTTGGGAGATTTCCAAATTTTATTTCGGGAGAATACTTGGTTGAGACGAATTGATTTTATAAAAGATATCTTTGGGGTTTGGCTATTAGGAAGTCATTTTAACTTGGATTGATCCACTTATGAAAACGTGAAAAAATGATATCCTTTCGGATTGATTCAAGGATCTTCGGGCTTTACTTTTCAGATCTTTTCTTCATGAGTTTTGAGAGTTGATTCATCCTTCGTTCTTTTCGATGTTTTAGGTGAATCAGTCCCTCCTCTCTCTCACCCCATTTTTGTTATTTTTTTTCTTTTTTCTTGATTCAATTTTTTTATGTTTATGTCTGATACATAAGTATCCACGTATAGCCTTTTGTCATACGTGAAACCATCAAGCAAGGTCACAAGTAGGTCGATTTTGT
>NW_018164466.1:498624-504205 GCF_001263595.1 Phalaenopsis equestris
GTTAGGGCGGTGATGACAAAGGCACACCGGAGATAAAGCAGAATGATGTTCCATCCTACGACTTCCCCCCGGAAGCCGATTCAGGAACCCATCAGGATCCAATTCAGGAACCCGATGAGCTGTAGGATGACAATATCATTCACCGACACAAGACTAGCGAGAGTTGACCCGAACCTTCTTAGGTTGTTGATAGTCTTATGCCCGACAGCGCGATCGACTCATGGACAACTACTTTTCAAAATTGATAAAAAACAAATTTAATAAGAGCAGATACACCTTTTTCTAAAACAAAAATACATTTTTCGCTACAAACAAAATTGATATAGTTCATTTTTTGCATGTTTGAAACATATGTGCATGCTGAAAATATAAAATACATTTTAAACATCGGTTGTCCACCTATTGATCACTTGTTTAGGCTAAGGAATACCCTCCTGAGTTAGGTTCGATAGGGCATCCTTCTAGTTGAGTGACGGGTTTTATACATCCGGGTGACCGAGTAGCCTTCGACGACCATCGAGTATTAATATATAGTTGAGTCTAGCCCCGACCCGAGCGTTTGCGGTCCCCCCTCTTTTCAGACTTTCTCATATGTTTTCCTTGGATTTTTTGGACAAAGCACTCGTGGTCCTCTTTCGGGATTTTATCGTGTTTTCTACAATTTTCATCGATTTTCATCGATTTATCGCTTTGTCGATTTCCTCGTACGGGTCATTTACCGTTCTTTCCCGAGTTTTTTGGGTGACGTTTCTTTGCTTTCGTTCATATAAAGCATTTCAGTCTGCTTACTCAAGTTTTGTTGTTTGTACCTGTTGCATCAATTACACCTAAGGAACAGCGGATCTCCAAGATATACAGTTTTGTTTTATGTTTATTATCTTATAATCACTTCTTTGTTGTACCTTTTACTTTTCTTTACACCGCATGTTTGTATTGCTTTCGTTACTGCATACTCTACTGTTTGTCATGTGCTACATATTCTACTGTTATGCTATACACTATACAACTTGAACATGTTCCCTATAAAATATCTGAAGAACTACAACTATAGAGCCACTGGATTTGACATTATAACCTGACACCCTAGAAAACTTAAACTCGTCGCGACAAGGAGCTTGGAACTAGCGCGGTGGGCAGCACGACCATCTTCAACAGCAGAACATGTCTTCCCCAACTAAATTTTTCCTGGAAATTAAAACAACAATCCATAGAATTTCGATGTTATTCGACTAGCGCAACATAAATCCCCAACAATTTCTTTAGACATTTGTATTGCTCTGATGTATGATCTAAGCCCTAACTCGTTTTAAGACTCTGAGGTTGTCGTTTATTACGACCTAGATCGTCACATCTTCTAGGTTATTTGTGTGATCGTTTCACATGAATGTAAGCCCTAAATAGATAAAATTGACATGATAAAACACTTGAATATTTCTCCTTGAAACTGAAGTCAAACCATAAGGTACACTAGGAAGTCACCGAGAATCTCCTCTGGATCTGTGGCATCCCCTAGTTCTTCTTTCTTTGGATTCTGTAATAAATGTTCCAAATTTGAGTCATTCCCCTTTCACACATCTTAATTTGATTTCGTTGAAAAGTCTACTCCTTTTGAAGTCCTTAAAGATAATTTTTCCTAATTTTTATCGAGAGCTGATTTCGTTGAAAAGTCTACTCATTTTGAAGTCCTTGAAGATAATTTTTCCTAATTTTTATCGAGAGTATTCTTAAGTGACTTCAGTCATTTAAGATATAATTAACTATAGAGGTTTGTTCTTATATGAAGCTTTTCTAAACCTGACTTAAAATAAACCCTATTTAATTTTTCGTATTAAATAGAGAAATTTTTCGGCAAATAAAACGATTTCGCGGACCAAACGGACGTCATATATTTCTTAGTTTATTTGGTCGAGTCTCATCCTCCAGTATTGTGTCAAGTATTGTGTTTATCCCTCGGGATATATACAGGGTTCGAGGTAGAGTGTTCTTTCATTTAAACTGTGAAAATTATGGGGTCAATTTGATTTCATATTTTTCTAAACTTAAATCTATATGTAAATTAAAACGTTCTTCCGAAGCGGGCGACGGGATTTCGATTCCAGCGACCAACAGTTTCCTACGGGCGACTCACCACACCCCAACTTTTTATCGCCGACAAAAAGCTTTGCAATCTGACTTTTTACATGAATTATATCCAAAATAGAAAGAATGTCATTGTCAAATCTCAAGCTTCGAATGTGAAAAGTGAAGTGTTGTATTAGTTAATCGACAGTCAACGTATCAACGTAAAATTTGCCAAAAAATTATGACATGAATCCTTTAAATTCTTTGGTGAATGCTAGGGCTTGAAAGTGGCATGTTGTATAGTCTGAATACAGCGAAAAATGTGCAAGGGTCACTACACTGGTGTCCGAGTGTAGTGTCAAATAAGCAAGGGTTTTCACATTACAGACGAATGAGGTAAAGAAGTTAGTCCATGAAACTAACATTATAATAGGATCTTGGAATATATATACTCTCACAAGTAAATTAATGAAACTAATTCATATGTTAGTTCATATGAAGATAAACATCTTAGGCATTCAAGAAACTAAATGGGTTGAAGAAAATACTAAGGAAATTGATAGCTTAAGTTTTCAACATTGGTATTTTGTTTAGAGAGTTGTACTAGAAATATAGTAAGTATAATTATAGATAAAAGTTTGAGAAATAAAGTTGTAAAAATTAATAAAATTGGAAATAGAATTAATCTTAAAGATTTTTGTTGATACAAAATTTTTTAATATTACAAGTACTTATGCTTCTCAATTAGTTTTTTATATAAATTCAAAAGAAAAATTTTTAAATGACCTAACAGAATTATAAAAATGATATCTCATGAAAAAAGAATTTTTATTGGAGGAAATTTAAATGGACATGTTGGTAGAATAGTAGAATATTTTAGAAATATTCATGGTGGTTATGATTTTGAAGTAATTAATGAAGAAGAAAGACTAATATTAGATTTTGCTTTAGCTTATGATTTATTTATCGCTAGTATTTTATTTAAAAAATACTGAGCATATTATTACTTATAGAATGAAAATAATACAACACAAATTGATATTTGATATTGAGAAAAAGAGATCGTCGATAATGTAAATATTGTAAGATCATTAATGAAAATTTAAGCACTTAACATTGATTTCTAGTTCTAGATTTTAAGATTAAGAGTTTTAAGATAAAGATGTTTGAATTGGAGGAATGCATCGGGCCTATTGTGTGAAAGAAAATTACCGCTTAGATTGAAGGGCAAATTTTATAAGATGGTGGTGAAACTTGTAATGCTCTATGGCGCAAAATGTTGGCCTTTAAAAGAGAAGCTCAAAACAAACTTAACTATTGCTGAGATGAGACTGCTAAGTGGTTTAGTGGCTTCACACTTAGAGACAAAATGTAAAATGAATATATTTGCGTAGGGTCGACGTAGCTCCAATGGCAGACAGCATTAGAGAGAGTCGTCTTAGATTGTTTGGTCACATTAAACGTCCATCATCTGATGATCCTGTTGGGAGAATAGATATTTTAAATTTGACTTATGTTAAGAAAGGCAGAGATAGAACTAGAACTAGAAAGACATGGGCATATTGTATAAAAAATGATCTTTGTAGGGCAGAGATAGAACTAGAAATACATGGGCATATTGTATAAAAAATGATCTTTGTAGACCTCGCGAGCTATGAAGAGCGACGTCCAGTAAATCTGACCAATAATTAGATTTAATAAATCTGAATTTACATTGTAAAGTAGACAAAATGTGAGGAATAACGACGGAATGCGATAAATTTAATAGAGAGTTGGATTAATTTCTATTTTCTTTTTATGTTTGGCGCGATGTAAGTTAAATCTACAGCTAAATCCCGTAAATAGTATTCTATCAAACACTCCCTTCAGGTTTAACATCAATAGCTTGAAGAATCATTATGTATAGTTCTAACTCATCTTTCTTTTCCTCCCCAATTACCCTTCTCTCTCTTAAATAAAATGGACTCGTCGTTTTACCACTTCTCTAATAAAAAAATTCAGGAGAAAGATATTAATGAACATTAATTCATTTATTTTAGAACATACCAGCAAAATGTTGAAGAAAGTCTGTATTGCAATAATAGAAATTATTCCCACAATTAATACCATTCAGTATATCCCTTTGCAAGTTAAATATTACTAAAAAACCAGTATAACCTCGCTTGGGCAACAGAAAATAATGTCAAGAAATTCAGCTACATACCTGATTCATAAATTTTGTTGTAAAGGAGATTCCAAATTTAGTAGGTATCATTGCAACACCGCGCTTCCTCCAACGATTGCGGAGGTTGAACTGATTTACTGCTTCACGAACCTTCGCAAAGTCACAGACTGCCTTCAATTCACCCCACACCAATTCCAACGTGGAATTCTGCACTTGTTGACCATAATGCAACATATGTCCTTCAGGATGAAAATTTATTTCCTGAAGAAATAATAATAATGAGAAAGCAGTAACAACTGTAATATAATTTCGATAGCAATACCCAAGGTTGTGAAAACATCACCAAACATTGAATCAAATGTCAAGTTTCAAAGTTTAATGATTCAACTGGAGATGGATGGCATAATAAATATTAAAAATATTTGAATATAATTTAAGTTATATGATAATGATGCAATAATATTATTTTTATCGATTTAAAAAATAATATTTTAAGACACTTCACTTTTAAATATTTTAAATAATATTCCAAATCAAATTTTTTGAGACAACAATTCTCTATATATTTAATTTAAATATCTTATTTTTAATCAATGGAACGAAATAAAAAAGGATAAAACTGAACAATATTAGAACTGGCCAGTTCTTTAAAACCCAGGCCAATTTACAAGCCCGCAGTTCAACCTCAATTCTAACCAGTTCAATCTTGTTGACCTCGCTTTCGATCGAGGCGCAGTTTTCCCCTCCTTAGTAGCCTAGAATCTAGCCGTAGGACCTTTCTGTCGACTACTCCTAGAAAACTAATGAAGGAGTCCTCCCCGTTAGCAATTTTGAACTTTTCTTCACTCGAATTGACGTTCCATATAGTAGTTTTGACCATTATTGCTTAGCAGATAAGGCTACTCTGAAGGAACTCAGGGAGTATTCCTATAGGACTGCCGGCCATAAGATTGACTGTACTCGTTGATTTGGCGTCGTCGCGCTCTTCGTCATCCTGTTTAATCGAATTCGAGCCGAGTTTTTGACGTGATTCGAGTCGCGACGCGTTTTCATCTCAATCGTCAAAGAGGTCATCTAAATGACTCTGGATGACAAAATCGACTGCGCTGATGCGTCCGGAACATTGATTTTGCCTAGAGGATTGTTTGTTTCATTGCAACGGCACGTCTTGGGGAAAACTACACATTTAAGTGTTAATTATAATAATAAATAATATTTTATTATGATTATTATTACAATTAATAATATTTATTAATCCCTAAACCTAAATCGATCTTTCCCCCTCCTCCCTTATTTCTCTCGAACCCGCGGGCCTCAGCCCTAACGTGGCTCCCTCCCCCCCTCCGTCTCTCCCCC
>NW_018164466.1:504283-578657 GCF_001263595.1 Phalaenopsis equestris
GAGGATCTTTCCCTCTGTTTCTCGAGACGCCCGCATGGAGCGTCTGCTCCGTTCGATTCCTCGAACCGTATACGATCTTTCGATCGCTCCTTCTCCTTCTCCCGTCTTTATTAAGCTCTACTTAGAGCGTTTTAGCGGGCAAAAAAAATCTCCGAAAGGGAGGGAAAACTCTGCTATTTTTTTTTCTCACTTGCTTCTTTAGCTTCTTTGTAATTGGGTTGGCTTCCTCTTACTGTTGGAGGAAGGATTGAAGTTGAGGAGTGTTTTTTAAAATTTCTGTGTTGTTTTTTGCTGCAAAGAGGTACCTTCTTCCCCCCTCCTCCCTCCTGTGTCTTGCTTCTTTTCGGTTTTCCCTCTGCCGAGCCCTTGAGCTTGGTGCTGTGGATGGTATAGCATGCTAGGGTGATATTGCACCTATATTTTTGAAATATTTGTTACTCAAGCATCTAGAAATGGAAATGTGAGCATGTTCTAGGGGCCAGTTATGGTTATTTGTTTGAATCGATAAAAGCAGAGCACGTTATTAGTTGCTTTCCCCTTTTCTGCTTGAAATATTTGGAAGTATTATGGATGTAGCCTTGAAATGAGATTTGCTTCTCTGGAATACATGTTGGAATGCACTGGAAAGCTTTTTGTTACTATCACTCTTGCTTAAAATGAATGCTAGAGAGTTCGCTTTACTTTTTATACATGTATATGGCTCGGTTTAGCTCTTGTGGCTTTCCCTTACTTGAAATGCATGCTATGAGAAAATTTATTTAATTTGGAAAGCTCTGTAATTTGTTTTGAGGGCTTGGTTTAGCTCCTCGTGAGGCATCTTCCCTGCTCAAATATCTGTTGGAAATTGTTTCATGCTTGGAATAGTTAGGTTGGTGGCCCAAATATGCTCTCTATGTTGTTGATCTTATTTAGGATGTATATTGGCTCCATGGGTTGTTCCTTGGCTTTGGATGGCTCGGTTTTACCTTAAGGTGGCTGGAGTTTTAATTTTTGTTGAGACTAGGCTTTTGGTTTTTGTTGAAGCATTGCCCTAATTGCTCGAACTTTACTTTTGGGCCTTGAAGGGTCCGGTTTGGCTTTGTTTGGGGATTCGGTTTGCTGGTCTTAGCTCCTATCTGAGAGCTTGTTTTTGGTGTTTGTTTCTGCCTCTGCTCAAGAGTTGTGGGAGGGTGCGGTTTTATTTGCTTTAATCCCTGCTAAGGGCTCGGTTTTGGCATTTTATGATCATTTTTGGCTTAAAAGCGCGTACAGTGAAGAAATTTATCTTGATTTGGAGAAGTTTTATAGTTGTTTTTTATTTGAAACATGTGGTGACCCTATATTTTGATGTTTTGAGGGCGCGAAGATATTTTCTAGCCTTCGTTGTGGCCTGGTTTTTTTAGCCTTAGTTGCGGCTCGGTTTGGTTCTTGTTGGTACTCGGTTTGCACTTTTCAGGCACAAGATATTGATTTCATTGAGGCTTTTGGCTTTAGTCTTGATTGAGGCTTTGTCCTAATGATTTGAGTTCCATTTAGTAGCCTCGAAAGTTTGTCCTCTGGCCCTGGTTGGGAGTTCGGTTTGCTTGCCTTAGCTCCTACCCGAGAGCCTGTTTTGGGTGTTTTTTCCTGCCCCTGCTCAAGAGCTGTGGGAGGGTTCAGTTTCATTCGCTTTAACCCCTATTTGGGGCTCGGTTTTGTCTTGTTCTGCTCCCAACAGAGAAGTAAGTTGCTTGGAGGCTTGATTTGGTTTGTTCTTAGTCCTACCTGTGAGCTTGTTGGTAGGTCATTTGGATTGGCTTTGGCCCCTGCTGGGCTCGGTTTTGGCTTGTGTTGGACTCGGTTTCGGCCATTTGTTGACTGTGGTTTTTGGCCTTAGTTGAGGAGCTCAGTTTGACTCATTTTTAAGCCCTTACCCGAAGGCCTGGTTTGTGGTTTGTGTCGTCCTTATTCAAGGGGTGTCGGGTAAGGCCTGGTTTGTGGTTTGTGTCGTCCTTATTCGAGAGTTGTCGGGTGGTTTCCTACTCCTACCCGTGAGACCTATTGAGGGTGCTCAATTTGATTTGGTCCTTCTTGTTGGGCTTGAATGACTCGAATTTTATTGATGAATCAAGTTTGTCATCCAAAAATACATCTATATGCATTATCTATTGAGTGAGGTGATTCAAAATGAATTGAGCATATTTCTTGAGTCTTGCTTGAGGAAATTAGAGCCGGTTTGGGATGATTTATGAAAGCTTGTCCATTCACTCTCTTATGTATGCATATCAAAAATACTTTGACAATGCTTGGGTTGGCGTTCCTTTTACCCTCTAACCGTGAGATTAAAAGGTGGAGGTTTGCTGCTTCCTTGTCCTCCACCCGTTGGTTTGTGTTGTGTTGGGCTCCTCCTTGCCATCTGTGGTCGTGACCTTCCTGTATGGAGTTTTGTTTGTCTGTAAGCTAGTTTGGAGTTCGGCTATGCTTTTGTTGGCCTTACCCGTGACCCTTTACTTTCTGGACCCTGTTTATCGTCTTGGCCGAGAGCCTTGGTGGCTGTCCCCTTTTCTATTGACCCCGACCGTGAGCATTTATGTGGCTTTATTGGAAGTTTCTATGTTTATTTGATATATGAAGCTATTGAGTAATTTGGGAGTTGAAAAATCTTAATTTTGGCATAAGTTTGGAGGTGTTAATGGTAGTCTTCCCCGGGTCACTTTCCTTTTGTTCAATTCATGGAATTTGGAGGATTTTCAAGTCCTATTTGGGAGAACATTTAGTTGAATTAAATTGAGCTCATGGAAGATATTTTTGGAGGATTGACACCGATGTAGGGGAGATCATTTGTGGGTGATCGTCGTGTCGGTTCAGGCCCGTTTCGACTCGTTCGAAACAGGATTTGGAAATGACACCCTCCTTGGGTTGATCCAATTCTAATAGAGCGAGAAAATGAAATCCTTCTGAATTGATTCAAGGACCTTGGGCCCTACCTTCTCAGGTCTTTTCGTTACGAGTTTTGAAAGTCGATTCATCCTCCGTCTTTTCGGTGTTTTAGGTGAATCGGTGTCTTCTCTCTCTCACCCCACTTTTGTTCCTTTTTTCCTTGCTTCTTGGTTCGATTTTTTGATGCTTGTCCGATACATAAGTGTCAACGTATAGTCTTTTGCTTGATACATAAGTATTCACGTATAACCTTTTGTCATACGTGAAACCATCAAGCAATGTTGCAATTAAGTCAGTTTTATGTTGGGGGTTAAGGCGATGATGACAAAGACACGCCGCCGGAGATAGAGCTGAATGATATGTCATCCTACGACATCGGGATCCGATTCAGGAACCCATCAGGATCCAATTCAGAAACCCGGTGAGCTGTAGGATGACAATATCATTCCCCGACACAATACTAGCGGGAGTTAACCCGAACCTTCTTAGGTTGTTGGTAGTCTTATGTCCGACAGCGCGATCGACTCGTGGACAACTACTTTTCAAAATTGATAAAAACAAATTTAATAAGAACAGATACACTTCTTTTTCTAAAACAAAAATACATTTTTCGCTACAAACAAAATTGATACAGCCCACCTTTTGCATGCTTGAAACATATGTGCATGCTGAAAATATAAATTTCAAATACATTTTAAACATCGATTGTCCACCTGTTGATCACCTGTTTAGGCTAAGGAGTACCCTCCTGAGTTAGGTTCGATAGGACACCCTTCTAGTTGAGTGGCGGGCTTTATACATCCGGGTAACCGAGTAGCCCTCGACGACCCTCGAGTAATAATATATAGTTGAGCCTAGCCCTATCCGAGTGCTTGCAGTCCCCTCTTTTCGGACTTTTATATATGTTTTATCGAAACCTTTGGACAAAGCACTCATGGTCCTCTTTCGGGATTTTCTCATGGTTTCTACGATTTTCATCAATTTTCATCGATTTATCGCTTGTCGATTTCCTCATACGGGTTTTAACCGTTCTTTCCCGAGTTTTCTGGGTGAAATTTCTTTGTTTTCGTTCATATAAAACATTTCAGTTTGTTTCCTCAAGTTTTGTTGTTTGTACCTGTTGCATCAATTACACCTAAGGAACAGCGAATCTCCCAGGTATACAAATCAACAGCGAATCTCTCCGGTATACAGATTTATTTTATGTTTACAACATGTTATTCTCTTATAATCACTTTTCTGTTGTACATTTTACTTTTCGTTACACCGCATCTTGTACTGTTTTCTTTATTGCATACGCTACCGCTTGTCTTGTGTTACATATTCTACTGTTATGCTATACAATATACAACTTCAACCTGTTCCCTATAAAATATCTGAAGAACTACAACCATAGGGCCGTTGGATTTGACATTATAACCTGACACCCTAGAAAACTTAAACTCGTCACGACAAGGAGCTTGGAACTAGCGCGGTGGGCAGCACGACCATCTTCAACAGCAGAACATGTCTTCCCCAGCTAAATCATTCTTTTCCTAGAAATTAAAACAACAATATATAGGATTTCGAGGTTGTTCGCCTAGCGCAACATAAATCATCAACATTTTCTTTAGGCATTTGTATAAGCTCTTGTGTACGATCTAAGTCCTAACTCGTTTTAGAATTCTGAGGTTGTCGTTCGTTACGACCTAAATCCTCACATCTTCTAGGCTATTTGTGTGATCGTTTCACATGAATGTAAGCCCTAAATAGATAAAATTGACAGGATAAAACACTTGAATATTTCTCCTCGAAACTGAAGCCAAACCATAGGGTAGAGTAGGAAGTCACCAAGGATCTCCTCTGGATCTGTGGCATCCCCTAGTTCTTTTTTTGGATTATGTAATAAATGTTCCAAATTTTAGTCATTCCCCTTTCACACATCTTTGTCCGATTTTGTTGAAAAGTTTCATCTTTTTAAAGTTCTTGAAGATAATTTTTCCTGATTTTCATCGAGAGTATTCTTAAGTGACTTCGGTCATTTAAGATGTAATTAACTATAGGAGCTTGCTCTTATAGGAAGTTTTTCCAAACCCAGTTTAAAATAAACCCTATTTAATTTTTCATATTAAATAGAGGAATTTGTCGGCAAATAAAACGGTTTCATAGACCAAACGGACGTCATATATTTCTTAGTTTATTTGATCGAGTCTCATCCTCAAGTCTTGTGTTTATCCCTCGGAATAGATACAGGGTTTGAGGTAGAGTGCTCTTTCATTTAAACTGTGAAAATTATGAGGTATGTTTGATTTCATATTTTTCTACACTTAAAACTATATGTAAATTAAAACGTATTTTCTTCGATTCTGACGACGACAGCTTCCTACGAGCGACTCACAACTACCCCAACTTTTTATCGCCGACAAATCTCAATTATGCGCAAAAATGAATTTGAGCTTGAACCAAACAGTTTTAAGGTGGAACCGGTCAAACTGGCCAGTCCATTCCAATTTTTAAAACAATAGCAACAACCATTTAATTAAAAGAATAATGACATGAAAATAAATGCACCATACCCTTATCTCTTCAGGACATCTTTGAAGCTCCATGGCAACACGTTGAATCCAATTCTCCGCAATTATCATACCTTGTGGCCCGCCAAAGCCACGGAAAGCTGTATTACTTGGAAAATTGGTATAACAAACCTGCCCTGTAACCCTCATATGAGGTATGGCATATACATTGTCTGAGTGGAACATAGCACGCTCGAGGACCGCAGCTGATAGGTCAAGCGAATTTCCAGCATTGTTATAGAGCTCAAGGTCTAATGCAAGAATCTTCCCAGAATTTGTGAAGCCAACCTGCGCTTTATTTAATAAAAAAACTCGTTTAAATGAAGAAAAACTACACCTATAAATAAAAGTGAGGGGTATAGATTGAAACATATTATGATTATTATAGCACGCCAAGTGGAGTTTTCCAAATATGATGAATATTTGAAGTTAATTTAGTCATAAATGCTGGTAGCCGTTATTAAAGTTGAATAACAACGAGTTTACATAAGTCACGAATATTAAACATTCAACTTATCTTGGTTTTTAATTTATTTAATTCAAAGCTACAAACATGGAAAACTATAGATTTAGAATATGCATGAATTCTTGTCTCTTTCTTCACACATGATATCACTGAGAATAAACTTTCACAGCCTCTGAAATTTAAGAGAAATACGAGCTTCGCTATTCAATGGTTTCATGTATGGTCAGCAAGGTTTGAGCATCTATAAAGCAATATGTTTGATAAATTTTAGAAATGTGTAAGATTCAAATTCTGCAATGATAACTGTTGAAAAATATAAATGTTTGTTATTATAGTGAAACTGAAAGACCGATTCAAGCAAAAAAGATCACTAATATCATGAAACTCTACTTAAGTTCAGCGCAGCCTAATCATTTTTAGCATAGAACTTTATGTCTAGAGAATTAGAATAACATGAAGGGGCATTTACATACATACCGCATAATTATTATGTATTTACATATCTTACACCTAAACATTCATATTTATATGTATATCACTCAAATCTTTAACATCACATCAAAAATACCACGATCGCTATCTTTTTAAAAGCTATAAAGCAAGAACACGGATACGACATAACACAATACAGGGACAAGACATGATTGAAAAAAATAGAACACGAAGCGACATGGACACGGTTTTATATTTAATTAATTATTAATATAAAATATATATTTTTCCATTATTCTTCATTAAAAACATCATAAATTTAATTTATATTATAAAACAACATGCTTATGAAAATTGATTTTTAAAATTTGATATAATATGTTTCAAAAAAATTTTATCCAACTTATAAAACAATTTATCAACTAAAATTTAAAAAATCCTATGATTACAAAGCGGGAATTACTAATGCTCGGCTTCGACGAAAATTAATGCACCTTCAATGCTCAATTTTGGTGATGTTAGAGAGAATTTCAACATTACGAGAGATGGGGCGATTTCGACTATAAGGTATAATTAAGGATGTACATACTATAATTTTCTAATTCTTGTGTCTCATTTTCTCGAAATCGTGTTGTAGTCATGTCCAATGCGGTGTTGAGGTGTGACATCAACATGTTCGGGCTTGAAAAAAATCCAGACAAATATTTTGTAGTGTCAGGGTGTGTATGACAAGTATCAATGTCCGATACGTGTTTGACACAGGTACAGCACATTTTTAGAAGTATCGGTGTTACATAGTTTAAAATTAAACTACACCTTTTCATTCATAGATTTAGGACACTAAACTATTATAAGTATTAATATCAAACTTTGGATGTTAGATATGTGGTGTGTATGTAAATTTCTGTAACATAAGTACCGGAGAACATTCAGAATATGAAGCTATCAGTACCTTATACTTTCCAAGAAAGCTATGTCGTTGACCAGTAATCATCATGTCGACATCCCGGTCCAATGTAATTTTAACAGGCCTGTTTAAAAGATAAGAGGGTACACAAGCTGCAGCAGCGATGAATGCAGATCTTGTTTCCTTCCCTCCAAACCCGCCACCAATGCGTTTCGTCTTGCAAACAACTTTTGAAAATGGAAGACCGAGAACACGAGCAACGGTGGCCAGGTGCTTTTGAGGAGCCTGAAGGACGAGAAAAGAATCATTACAAATTTTTTCTAAAAATGGAATTATGGTTAGATAAAAGATGTATACATCGTTAAAGATACTGCGACATACATTTATAAATGACTAATGCAAGTATACAAACGTTATGAAGCAGATGCCTGCATCATTTAGTGACTCCAGTTTATACAACGAAGAAAAATGCAAAGTTTATAATGGAAGGTCATATTTTACCCACCCATGATAGAATAAAAGAAACCATAACACTCTAAAGCCATAAAACTTTACAACTTGGAAATAAACCCTATAGCAACAGAGTTTACCAGAAGAAAATTGACAAACAAAGTTTCTAGTGTGATCAGAAGAACTTAAGTTTTAAATAGTATTTCTGCCAATACACCCAAAATAAAAATATAAAAAAAGAAGAAGAAGAAGAAAAAGCAACCTTACACAAAAAACTCTGTATTAATCGGAGCTCATGCATTGGTACACCTTTTGTATGCCTCCCTGATTAAAAATTAACTTACTGGCCTACCAAATGCAGAATCAGATGTAAAATCAGGGATGGCCGGGGGCGGCGCTCAACACCTCTATATTTTTATTAAAATCTTTAAGAGCATATAATATACTGAAAATTTTGACCCCTAAATTTAAATACTTAATAATAATTTAAAATTAACTGCGCAAAATTATCAACAGATGATTAAAAGCGCCGCTAGAGAACATTCTGCCCAAGTATGTTCTACCTACTTGAGTGGAAGAAATCATATGAACTTCATTTCCGCCATCAACAGGCCAAATCAGACTGCAGTGCGGCTCCAAATAAAAATGTTCCTGTCCTCCTACTTGAACTTCCCCTTCTATGACTTTGTCACATTGTTTTGATTGGAAGCACCATTCAACATCTCCTCTTATCAGACACTTCTTGCTGTTTGGAAAGAAACTTTCATGTTTAATAGCATCCCTAATAGAGAGAATTGGAGGCAATTCCTCGTACTCGATCACTACTTTTTTCGACGCAGCTTTAGCATTTCCTTGTGTATTGGCCACAACAATTCCAATAACCTGGAAGCATTATGTACAAGAATAGTACAGAAGCATCACAAAAAAACTTACATTATCAAAACAGGATTGCAAATTTACCTGGCCGACACAAGTAACAGTTTCTGAAGCAAACACTTCTTCATCGTGGACAACGGGGCCAATTTTATTGCTACCAGGAATATCTTTTGCTAAGAACAACCCTGCAAAACCAGGTGATGATCTAGCGAGTGTATCATCAATGGACACTATGCGTGCATGAGCCTTTTTGCTCAGCACTAAAGCAGCATGAAGAGTATTTGGGGGTGAAGCGGTATCGTCGGTATACTCAGCCCTCCCAGACACCTGAGCGCAATTTTATGTTATATAACTAGAATGGAAAAATAAAGCATCTAACATTTCATGCAACACTTAATAGTGCCAAATGAAGAGTGAGGAATAAAGCCCAACCCAAGCTTTTTATAAGGCCGCTTGGAACCAAAATTGCATATTTTTATCAGCCGTATATCTTTGTATGCATAACAAAATAGAAGAAATCATGAATTTTCAAGTAACAATGGAAAAATAGCGGCAAATTACCGACCAACGATCTCCAATGGTGCAACCATTAATATGCCATTGGACCAGTGCTCCAAAACAGAGCACATCAATTCAAAGCAATAAAAAATTAACAGCACGAAACAAATTCCTAGAAGTTTAAAAACTATAAGGATCTTAGATATTTATTCAAAAATAAAAGGAAAAGAGAAAAGGCATCTTCTCAGAGAAAAGGTAAGAAAAATCATTTGCATGATGAAATCAAAATAAACTTTGATCTAAAATACATGCAAAATGAGACACTAAAATTTTTTGAAAATAATATAGAAAATATTCATCAGCATGGTTTAAACATGCACAAAAATAAAATGTAATAAAAAATGATAATCTATGAAGCTTTAATAAATTAAAATGGTGTCATATATGATTGTAAAATTATTTTTATACATACAAATATAACAATTCATGGATACCTTTAACAGACCCGATTTGATATTAAAAAAGGGCCAAATGATAAAAAAGGAGCACATAAATTTTGTATTTTCATAGATGGAGCGCCCAAAAAAAATTTTGAGATGGAGTTTTAGCGTAAGGGGATATTTAATAAAACGCCCTAAATGGGGGTATTTTTTCCAAAAAACCCCTCCACATTTTCCTCATGGAGAGTATGTGAGACCAGAATCATGGGAAAAAACGCCGCCTTAAAGGCAATTCTTGTGAAAAACAGCTCCATCCAAAGTGTTTTACTCTCTCTAAAATTCATATAAATACCTCTGATCTCCTTCTACCCACTTCACACTCATCCTTCCCTCCACACATTTTTGCTTCTTCACATAAATATTTCTCTCTATCTCCTTTCATCTTCTTTTCATTAATGTCAATTTTCTCTCAAAATATATTTTTCTAATGTTATTTTGCTTGTCATTTTTTATCTTGACCAATATTCTTCATTGTTTTCTCTCATTGTAAGTGTAAATATTATCTATTTTTTTCTAAAATTATTTGTATTATGTCCAGATTCTACCCGCATTTTTTTATTTAAAAATTATTATTTAAAAAATGTTAGAAAATCATAATTGTTCAGTAAAAATGTGAATTAATTTCTCCTTTATGCATTACAATGTAATATTTCTATCTTGATTTTCTTTTGTAGAATTTAATAATAATAATCTAACGAAATAATTTTAATGATTAAAAGATAATGTTAATCTGTATATAGTTCGGAAATCCGATAGCGTAGGGTTTCTGGCCTGAAGGGGTTTGAAATAGTATCTCGACTGTCTGGTATAATGGCACGTACTGATCTTATAATTTTCTTAATATATTGGGGGCTATTTGGAATCAATTATTGTTTCTTGTTTTTTGTTTCTAAAAACAAAAAATAAGAAACAAACAAAGAAATAGTGTTTGGTTATGTATTTTTAATTTTATTTCTATTTTTTTCTTTTCTGTTTAAACACTAATATTTTTTAATTTCTAAAACAGCAAAAACGTGTTTTATGTTGTTTTAAAAGAATGGGAACAGTCACTCCTAGCCTATCATGTCTCCCTCGTGATGCCCCCTTCTCTCTCGCAATTGTGGCTCTCCCTCTTGCTCGAAACTCTCGCGTTAGGTCACGGACGCCACGCTCGCCAACGCCGCACCCTTCTCCTTCGGCCGTTGCTCGCTGACACCGTGCCCTTCACCTTCGGGATTACAGCTTAGTTAGCTTTTCTGCCACCTTCCTATACATTTTGGCATGTAATCAAACTGAAATCATCCCTAATCATCCAAACCTCCATAGTCACGGAACTAATGTTTTTCATTTTCTCCCAATCCTTTAATCCCATGTTCAACCTGCATACATAAATGTAACAAAACAAGCAGAATCCTATATCTCCAAATTCATATGTATAAATTGAGGGTAATCTAGCAAAACATGAGCAGTCCATTCTCCTTATATAGGAACCATATTTTGTTGTTGTCGTTGTTAGAGGTGTAATTGAACTTTCTCATCTTCCTAACATACCTATGTTTTTGTGCTCCACCAATGGTTCCAAAATTGGAAAAAAATTGCAGTCTATGGAACCTTATAAGATTTTTTACTCTCCTAGAGGTATCGGGATCAATAATACCTCTATTATTTTCAGTAAGTAGTTGAAACATTGGGGAGGGACTTGCCTTCTATAATGATTTTCTAGGAAGATTTGTCAACCAGTAACTTTGAACATCCAATATCTGACTCATTAGGATATTAAATGTTTGCCTAGGAAACAACATATAAATCAATCTGTTTTGGATGATCCTCAGCGAGCTAAAAACATGACTCCTAGAAATGCTAATATTGGAAGTCTTTTCTCAAGAGACTCAGATTCACCTTCCGTCTGGTCTTTCACTAAATAGCAATAGAAATAAAACTATTAACACCCTTGTCTCCTGAAGGCAAGCTACTTTTTTGCCTCTTTAACAAGAGTTCAGGAATCTCAAGGCAAACCAAGCTGCAATGTATTTGTCATTTATGTAAATGATATAACAAATTCATTCAAGCCTGAATAGATGGAATGGATGCATTCTTGCGACATGGTAGCTCAATATAATTTTTTTTCTTTACTCTTTTTTATTTTGGCAGGGTTTTTTCATCTATCTCCTCTAGTTTCTTAGGAACATTTTATTAAACTGAACAGTTTTCTTATTTAAAATTTGCTTCTCATTTTTTTGGGTAATTTACATAATACCACTTAATTCTTATGTATATACATATATGATACCTAAACTTGAATTTTCACATATATGACACCTTTTCTATGCATGCAAAGGCGCATTTCACTTTTCAAAAGAAAAAATGGTGATATATTTCATGTGACATGAGTGATTTGGGTGGTATTAATGCAAAGAGTAATGTTTAGGTGTTAAAGATGTAAGTATATAGGAGTTGGGTGCTATGTATGTAAATGCCACGTTTTTGGGCTTTGTGAGTTGGTTAGATTCGAAGAGTATATTATTGTATTTGTAAGAGGGATAGTTACGAAGATATGAGAAGCATATAACTTGGGGCTTGTTTGTTTACTTTGAAAACTTTTAAAAATGTAGCTTAGAAGCAAGGGAAATGAACACTTTGGGAAGTTGAAGCTTCTTTACAATTGACAAGCAAGATTATTAATGATTTAACTTCAGCTTACATGCTCTAGAGTTACTTTAAGAAGTCATTAAATGTGATGTTTTTACTTTTATGCTAATTCTTACCACCACCTAGACACATGTTTATACATTCCATACAAATAATATAATATAGTGTGTATCATATTATGCATTGATTTTTATATGTTATTGATGCCATACAGATAAATTATCGAATTTGGCATAATCTTATATTAAAACAATTTAAAGTTATATTTTATGACATAAATATGTCATTCTAATTCTTTATTAATGTGTATTTAGTATATGTTAATTTTTTATAAAATAGATACAATATATTTTATAATATATATTAGTTTATATGTTATTTATGTCATATGTATGATTTATTAGATTATTGCATAAATATGTATTAAACACATTTAAAATGTTAATTTATGATACAACTATATTATTATATTCTTTAGTAATTTATGTTTAATATATAGATGGGGATGTTATTAGTAGAATTCAAGCTAGATGGTAGAAGATGTTATATAAATGAAATTTGACATTTCTTTGTCATGTATTAAGTAGAACAATGAATATGAGTGATGTAATTGAAATAAGTGGAGAGGCAGTTTGGTCAGATAGATATGAACAAATCTTCATTCAACTAATGGAGATTGAAGTCATTAATGTAAATAGGCAAACAACAACTTTCGGTCCAGCTGCATGGACACGCATTATGCAGGGACTTGAATCATTTACAAAAAGAAAATACAAACAAGAACACCTGAGAAATATGTTCAATAAGCTTAGAACTCATTGGAGAGAACTTTCTAGCTTATTGAAAGAGATTGGAATTGGTTATAACGTAACCAAACGTCAAGTGATTGCATCTCAAGATGTATGGGTCAAATTATATAAAGTAGTTATTTCATATTATATTTAATCCAAAATTTATATTTTATTATTCACCCATTTTTGTTAATCATAATATTCATTTACTTATATATAGGTCAATAAAAGTGCAATAATATTTCGAAAAAAAGTTGTTGAATGTACGAATCTCTCTATCGTATTTATGGTGAGACAACTACAACGGGAACTCTGCAACATCCTTCCGCCAGAATCTCTTCAAACGTTGAGGAAGAATGTGAGATTGGAGTAACTGAAACAAAACCTTTGGAGGAGAAGAATAAAGGAAAATTACCAGTTCAATGTGCAAGAAGACAACAATTTCAAATGTGATTGTCTCTACACTTCAATTTAAGAGAGAGTTCAAAAAGAATGGTTGATATGATAGAGAATAATTTATGCACCTCAACTGGATCTTCTAATGTGAGCTCTGAATTTTTGTTGGTCAAATGTATGAAGTTTCTGAATTCAATGGAAGATCTAGATGGCATTAATTACTCGAAATGTTTACATCCAGGAAGATGCAATATGGATGAAGATGTTTCTTCAGATACATAATAACAGAAGGAAATGTTGGATTATTAATTTGAAATGACTTGCTCATCATGATGAACCCTATGAGGCCTCCTTAGCTTATGTGTTTGCATTTTAAATGTGTCAAGTTTCCTTGTTTTTCACTTTCATTATTGTTGTCGAACATTTTATCAGCTTATGTTATGATTATGATGCATGCTTATGATTTTAAAAACTTGTAATGGATGTGTTGATGCATTGCTAATGTTCATATGAATTGTTCTACGAGAGAACTACTTTTTCTCTTGGAAATAAGAGTATTGTGGTTTTCTATCTTCAAGATTTCTCGTACAACTCGTACAAAGTTTATTTCTCAAATTTTCATATTGTTTGATTTACATTGTTTATCAATTCGTAATATAGGTAAACATTATATGGACCCAATATCAAATTTCAAAGTGAGCATGTAATTGAAATGTTGCGAGTACATCTATCTCACTGCTTTGAAAATTATAGTGGAACCTCAAATTTTCATTAATTTATCTACCTTGTTGAAGCGTGAAAGTTTTATAAAGGACTCAAAATGGCTGACCATAGATGAAAAACTTGCAATTTTTATATTTATTTTATCGCATAATCCACGCCTAAAGTGGTTGTTGAATGGTTTAAGTATTTATTGGAGACAATCTCACGTCATTTCAGAATGACTATGAAAATAGTTTCACTTAAGAACTGAGATTATTATTCCACCATTATTTGAGATGATTCCTCCTGAGATCCAGTATAATCCAAAGTACTATCAAGTACGTAAAATTTTAAAAATTTAATTTTTCTTTTTGGAGTTATGAATATTAATTTATGTAAGTTTTATGAATAGAACTGTATAGGCGTAATTGATGGAACACATGTTCCTGCACAGCTACCTCTGAAAGATCAAATTTCGTATCGAGGAAAGCAAAAAGAGTCAACCCAAAATGGTATGATGTGAATTTGACATGATGTTTACAAATATGTTGTCGGGTTGGAAGGAAACAGCAAATGATGTGAGAATATTTTTAGAATGTATTTAAAATCCTCAATTAAATTTTTCAATGCCACTTCATGGTATGTTAATTTTATCCTTACCAAATTATGTAATTAATAAATAATATTTATAGTGAATTATGTATATACAAGTGTTTTTCGAAAATAAGAAAATATTATCTCGTTGATTCAGGATATGTTAATATGTTAGGATTCCTAAAACCATACAGAGGAACAATGTATCATTTGTGTGATTACCAAGAGAGCGCTAAACCTCAAAAACAAGAACACTTTAATTATAGGCATTCTTCTTTAAGAAATGTTATTGAGCAATGCTTTAGGGTTCTAAAAGCAAAATTTTTAATCCTTAATAGAATGTCTCCCTATGATTTATTGTTACTGTTTGTTGCACGCTATATAATTTTATAAGATCACAATCCAAAGGTGATACATTATTTGAGATGTACGGAGAAGAAAATTTTATAGTTGATACAGAAAGAGGATCTACATCAACTCCCGCCTCACTGTTTTATTGAAGTCAATGTTTCACAATCTCAGTTGCAGTACATGGCACTATTTCGAGACCGTGTCGCTAGAGAAATCTAGAGCCACACACACAACTGAGTTTACTAATTAGCTTGTAATTTTTTTATGTTTGCATCTTACAATATTACCAATGTAATGTTTGATTTATTTTATTTTGGGTTAAACGGTCATTTGCGTTAATACTGGACATAGAAAGTGCTATTTAAGTGTAAAATCATCATGATTTTATTTTTTTTTTTTGTAGGTTGGCGGGGTTCACTGTAAATCTCCGGCGTCAAGTTCTCGAATGTTTAGCGCATGGGAAATCGGTATTTGGGCCTCTGACAAATACTGATTTTCTTATATATATATATATATATATGTATGTATATGTATATATGTATATATATATATATATATGTATGTATATATATATGTATATGTACATATATATATATGTATATGTACATATATATATATGTATATGTACATATATATATATGTATATGTACATATATATATATGTATATGTACATATATATATACATATATATATGTACATATATATATACATATACATATATATATATGTATATGTACATATATATATACATATATATATGTACATATATATATACATATACATATATATATATGTATATGTACATATATATATATATACATATACATATATATATATATGAGGATGACATATTTACACAATTAGAACTTGTGATATTTTTTTAAAAATTATAAGTTGATCTTTTGAACAAAATTAGAAAATATCCAACCAAACATGTTTTATATTTTTTGTTTTTAAAAACAGATAAATCATGACAGTACCAAACACGTGTTCTAGAAATATAAAACAAAAAACAAAACAAAAATAAAACAGACTAAAAAAACAAAACAAAAAAACAAAAAGTGATCTCAAACAGATCCTTATCTTAAATAGATATAATTTTTTATCTAATTTGTATTAAATGAGCCTTAATAAATTTCTCTCATTTGCTCTCACAATTTCACTTCTGAAAATCTATCCATCTATTTTCGGAAGCTCTTCTCCCCATGATTTTCTCTGCATAATACCAAAACTCTGATAACAATTTGCTTGATATTCTGCAGGACGATTTTGTTCATCGTACAAATCTTTTTTCCATGTGTCGTCAGGATCTTGTATTATATTTTTTAGCTAGAAAGGTGCGCCTATACTTCTATTTAAAACTTGTTGGATGTAAATGCACTTAATTTATTTAAATGTATTTAATATATGAATTTTTAAGGTACATCTTATTTATAAATATGATATTATAAATAAGAATAAACTTTAAAATATGTGTATGAAATATAGTGTATTTGAAGCTATAAAAAACTATCATAAAAGTCTAAACTACCTAAAAAGGATTCGAGAAGTAAGAGGTCTTCGTACCCCCCTCCTCACCTCAAAGTTCTTATAACTATGAATTCAATTTATTTTTTTTGTTTTTTACATATACCAAGTTAGTTAACAAATTATGTTTCACATATATTGTTGCTACAAACTTAATTGCATTTAGTTTATTTTAATGGATTTAATATATGAATTATTTAGTTACATTTTATTCATAAATATGATATGACAAATTAAAATTCACTTATGTTTATAAATTATAGTGTATTTGAAGTTATAAAAATTTTTATCAAAAATGCCTAAATTGTCTAAGCGGAGCATAGAATATAAGAGGTCCTCCTCACCTGAAAGTTCTTATAGCTACGAATTCACTTTTCTTTCTTGCAAATATCAAGTTAATTTATAAAATATGTTTTACATGTGTTGTTGCGACACACAAACTTAATTGCACTTAGTTTATTTTAAGAGATTTAATATATGAATTATTTAGTTATATTTTATTTATAAACACGATATGACAAATTAGAATAATCTTGTTTATATGTGTATAAAATATAGTGTATTTGAAATCATAAAGAGCTTTGTCAAAAGGGCCTACATTGCTTAAGAAGTTTGGGATGTAAGAGGTTTTTGTACCCTCCTCCTCACCTGAAAGTTCTTATAGTCATAAATTTATCTTATTTCCTTCATATATCAAATCCGTTAATGATTTATGTTTCACATATGTTATTATCACACACAAACTTAATTGCCAATGATTTTGCGGGTTTATTAGATAGGTTTTAAATAGACGACTTTAAAATGTAAAATTTAAATTTGATAATTTATGAATTTTTTTGCATTGTTGGTATATTTTAATATTTAATCATGAATTAAAACCCAACTAGTATAATTTTCAAATATAAATTTTGATTTGTTTTCCAATGGAATCATTTGTTACAATTACAATTACTCTCGAAACATCATAATTATGATGAAGAGAGTGTGAAGACAATTTTTGAGCCATATGATCAAAAGTCAACTCCAATGAGATCTTCATTTGCTAGAACATGTAGATCTTTCTTAGATGAGCCGCATGATCAATCATATCCAAAATTATCAACATATATTACTCAATCAAAATTTACTAGAGTCAAACTATATATGATTGTTTGCATATGAGAGTACATCATATGACTAACAGTGGACAACTTATGCAGGCGGGGACTTGGATTTAGATTTTCAGAACATGGACGTGTCTGCACCTATATTTGTGCCTCAAATAATTGATATAGGCCGAGCTTTGGGTACATCTTAGATTTATACACCATCAATTCCCATAAATGAAGAAAACTACTAAATGTTGCATCAAACTGCAAATAAAGCAACTGAAGAAGATGATGCTAAAATAAAATTTCAAGAACAATAGTCGCAATATTGACTAGTCTGACCACCATTTTGATATACATCTAGATCAGACGTCATTACACCGTGACATAAATGAGAATAATAATTTGTATGTGTAATGTTTTTGAGCATTTATCCATATTTTTAACACATATAGTTTGTTAATATTTAAATTTAAACTTATTTATTAAACGAATTTGAGCTAATAAAATCCATCTTCCTTTGAGTTATAGTATTATAATAAGATGTATAGGATATAATTTAATAGGATGATATATCTAATGTGATAAATTAAACAAATTCATACATTGATTAATTAATTTTTATTTAATTGTTAATTAAACTAATTAATACTTAGTTAAAATTTAATAAAACAAGTTAAATATAATATACAAACAAATTATTAATCAATTAGAATAATTAAAATTATAACTTATAATATATTTATGAATTATTATTTATAAAAATAATAAATATTATAGATTAAATTATAATATATTTATTAATTATTAATAAATTAAAATAGTTAAAAATCTAGGACTTAATTTATTAATTATTAATCAATTAAAATAATTAATTTATAATACATTTATTAATTATTACTAAATTAAAATAATTAAATTCATGAAATGCCTTCATTAAATGTGAACCTGAAAATAGAAAAAAATGCAATAAATAAAATGCCCCCATTTTATATAAAACGTCTCCTCCAAAGACATTTAAGCTCTACTTAATATCTTATATTCCTCGCACTCCATCTGCAAAAATACAAACCTTATGCGCTCCTTATAATTTTGACACAAGCAAAATTGGAACATACAAATACAAATAAGTAAGGGACACAAGTAACATACCCAATTCGATATTAAAAAGAGTAGTTGCCTGTGTAAAACTGGCAAAAGGCAAAGAAAAAAAAAATCAAGATTTCTTTCATTCATAAAGATTCTAGTCATGCTGAAGTTGAACTGCCCATGTTCGCACATTCTTCAACCAGTTTTTGTTTCTTTTAAGATATGTTACAATTAGTTATTCATTTCCTTCTATACGAATCTCCAAAAACCATCCCTCTCCATATAAATTCAATAAAGGCATCAAAACCTAGCTTCCTTCTTCAAGAGAATAATGAAGATGAAGAATTTTATAAGCCCTACTTTAATAGGGCATCAGGCAAGAAAAATGCATTTTATCATTTTCTTTTTTTATCATGAAGTATGAAACTACCTAACTTTGATTGGGCATTTTCATCAATTTGATCCAACTACAGATATAAGAATTAACCAAGACAAATTAGTGTTTAACCAAAGCAAGTTCAAATATCTACAACTTTTTCAGATACGCATCTAAACTTCAATAAAATAACATCAACATATGCCTGTAAGCCCAACAACACAAGTTTGTGGTGAAAGCATTAAATTAATATAAAATTTAGATGTACCATTTCTTTTTGCAGTTGGATTCTAATATTCTTTTTCAGACCTTTCTTATTGAAAATGTTCAAGGCTTCTTTGGCATTTCAAACGAACATTTCAGATGTAGAAAATTAAGGTTTATCTACAAAATGATATTCTAGTCACAGTACAGTTATTATAGAGTTGTGGGCATGCACATAAAAATAGTTTGTATTTATCCACGATTGAACAAATTGTTTATATATTTGCCTTTTACATCCTAATTTAACATTTTTTTTTTCCTTTTGAGCACTTCTTGTGTTGCTTACTCTAGTTCATGTCAAACTTTTTTGGAAAATATGCATACCTGAGGTATATACAAGCTCCCTTTTATGGCTTACACTCTCAATTCCAGCTACTAGTCCAATTATGATCTAATATGCTTTCAATGACCTTGTGTTCAATAGGAACTAATCCAATTTATAATATGCTTCCACTTGAACCTTTATATTTTATCCATCCTAGCATTACAATACTTGACACACTTAACTAATTTACTACATTTTCTGTGCAATATAGTTGAACAGGGTGTTATGTAAAATTTACCGTTGAGGATCTCGAAAATACTCAAAGTACAAAAGTTATAATTTCATTCTTTTATAAACTACAAATGTATCTAAATCTTTCACATCTATGAATCGCGTAAATCTCAACCATTACATGTGATCGTATTACGTCCATGTCCACTAAAATGAAAAATTGTATATTCAATAATCTACTAAGTCTAAGCATTTTTTCTTCTAGAAGTGATACAATGTTTCATGATTAGGACATAGGATCAGTAGACATTACATGAAGAAACTAAATTTTCTCTTCTATTGTTCCTTCAAATACAGCAAGTTTTCTTATTGTCCCCCACTCCCAAAATTGCTGAAGAACAATTCTAAACTATTATTTCTGCATTTTGTAGGCACGTCACGTATGGAGTGGATTCGGCTGGTGCTTTAGGAAGAAATTTTGATGACTGTAAGTGGTGGAAGAGAAGAGAGTCTACCAACATTGAAAATTTGGAAGCAGAAGGCTAATTGTTGAAGCATATAACATATAAACTTTCAAAACCTCAAGTAGGACAGATGGCAATTGGAGAGAATAGTTAGCAAAGGATTGGAAGAATTTTTTCATAAACGTCTACTGCAAGAATAATGCTCATTTATTTACAAAATATAGAAATTAATTTAAAGTTATAAACTAATGTGAGAATAGATAGGAACAAACTCCATTAAATACTCCTCTTTTGAATTTAAAAATCAAATTAACTTATCCAAAACAAATTTAAAATTCATCCTAACCTTACAGTTCATTGGATCACTATCCGATCATCTAAATTTCTAGACACCGGATCTCAATCACCAAGAGTTTGTTTGATGATCAATATTGGCCCATCGACTCCTCATGACTTTCACAAAGGATACCTCCAATAGAAGACAGATGATACATTAATTGTTTCCAATATAACTCTAGTTTTGCTTCTACATTAGAGGGGAGATCTTCTTTTATTCATTCTATATTATTCTCCTCTTCTCTCCAGTGGATGGATTCTCCTCAGCAAATTGTCTGCAAGTAAATGGATCTCCTTCTATCTATGCATGGTAATAGAGCAGATGATACTACGCTAGCAGCAAGACCTTCAATGGTCATTATCATTGAGGCAATTTGTTTCTTCTTTATATCGTAAAACCAATTAGCAAATATTTAATGACGATAAGAAATAACGATGAGAAGCAACCATTCAGGCCTAATTATCATAACAGTTGTGAGCTAAACCATGAAATATAAGCCAGAATTTTGTTTTAAGCTATAGCTGATGGAGCAGCACTACATCTCAGCACAGTGAAGCAGTATGATGGACACGCTTTTGGCGAGTTTATGCTTCACATGCAAGCGAAGCACAGTAACAACATATTGTTTCGCTTCACTCCTAAGGGTACTTTGAATAATATTGATCGGTAAGTAAAACTAATAAATGCCAAAGTGAAATATATTATGTGTCAAGCATCTATAGTTTTGCTTTAAAAGTACCAAATAAAGCTCCGATAAGACATGAGCAATCAAATTCCAATGGCACAATATACTGCATATTTAGCAGCCATGCATTACAATGTTTTTACCAATTTTAAAGCAAATAAAAGGATTTATTCAAGCAAAATAAAGTAATCTGCATCATCACCCCAATGAAATGTAAAGAAGAAAAAGAACTTTGGCATTAATGTCTTAGTAGTAAAAAAAAAAGATAAGAATGACCATATTCATAAACGGAATGAACTAAAAGCTTTATCTAATTCATAATTAAACCTGTAGTTTAGCGGATAGATGAACTGCCGGTAAACCAACAGCAGTTCCATGTGCTGTTATTTCATAGTTCTGACTCGCAGTAGAACAAGGCCTGGAGTAAGGTTTTATGGCTGACAAGTGAGTTTCATCCATGGATTCCTTCAACAATCCATTTGTATTCATCTGCTGAGTAACCCACAAGAAAAATTTGAAAAAGAAACTCAATATTAGTGATTTTCGGAATTCAACCATCCCACCAGGTGCATCTCCTGTAAGAGGAACATTGTCTTTCAATACTTTTAAAGCCTCCTGTAATAAGTTTTTATCCCATATCTTTCCCTGTAGAAAATTTTCAGTTTTTGTCGCAGAGAGAGAAACTGGAGCAACTCCACCATATACAATGGAAGCATCAGAAACTAGCCAGTTTGACCCTAATTCTTTAAGGTGGACTCGCATTCCAGCATTTACGAGTGCAATATCATCTTCTCTCCGGTGAGATTGCTTAAATTCTTTCACAAACTCAAAATGCATGTTCCATGGTAAGAAAATTGAATGTAATATTTCACCTTGAGCAATATCAACTTTGCGGTAACCGAGAAAAAAATCTTTAGCATGAACAGTTCTGATGTTCCCTTTGGAGTCAACAATATTGAAATCTGCTCTAGAAGCCATCCAAAGTGGATTTAAATCTGAAATTGGACTAGCAGTGCAGATATTTCCACCAACAGAAGCAACATTTTTCACCTGCTTTCCAGCAAACCATTTTAGCTGTTCACTAATAGCCCTGCAAGAGGCTGTTTCATGAATTTCTCTTTTTTCTATCACTTCTTTGAGAAATTCTTGAAGTCTGCTCAACCTTACAGAAGAACCTATCTCAAGGCCATTCTCTTTAATGCTCAAAACATTAAGCTCAGGTACATGCATGACGGAAATAAGGATTGGATATTGTGCACTTTTAAAATTAATTTCAATTCCGACCTCCGTATTACCCACAACGAGTTTTGCAGCTGGGTAAAGTGATTTGAGATCCAACAGATGTTTGAGTTTTAGAGGACGATACCATGTAATTCCCCCAAAACCATGCAATTTCAATGGAAGATTATTTCTCATAACCAACTCAGGTGGAAAAATAAGTTCCTTATCTTTGTATATATTTCCATCAATTTCACTATATTGGACGGGTCTGTGTTCTCCACAGGCATGACCAGCCGAACCTTCACAATTTTGAACTTTATTTTCTCCACATGAGCACGGTTTTCCGGATGATGGGCAAATGAATTCTCCATTTGTTAGATATGAATTAGTGTATGCAGAGTTGTCAGTCTTAGCGAAAACACGGAACGCGTCAATTATGGGTCTATAGCCAGTACAACGACATAAATTGCCAGAGAGGCATTCTTCAATCTGCTCTTCAGTAGGAGATGCTTGGTTTGACCTCAGCAACGCATACATAGACATCACAAATCCAGGGGTACAAAATCCACACTGAGAACCGTGGGATTGGGCCAAAGACTCCTGTAGTTGAAGTAATATGTGAACTTTGAAGATTAGCAGAGAATGAACATAGCTTGAAGCAAAAGCCTATTTTATTCACACAGAGCCGCACAAAAACTTAAATAATAGAAAGAATTTCACACTTTCGAAATGATGGGGAAAAAAAAAGAGTTAGCCAAAGTCTTAGGGCCCATTTGGGATTGCTTCTCGAAACAAAATATGTTTTATTTCTATAATCATGTGTTTAATGTTTTAAAAAAAAATGAAAAACAACATAACCATAATAAAAAATAAATGTAAATCAACAAAGATAATTTTAAATTTTTATATTAGTTTTGAATATTCATACATATATGTGTGTATATATGATATGCACACAGCACAGGAAATAATGAGTCCGTTGTTACATGTGAGAGGAGGAAGTATTCTCACTTGATCATCCCTTACTGTGTTTTAGTTCTTTCCACTTTATCATGATGATTTGAATTTCTCTCAAATTCTAAGAGCATTAATCTTAGCTACTTATACATAGTTATTCGCTAATGAGAAATAAGAGATTTTTTTTTCCTCCCAAATTTCACGTGATAGCAGAACCAGGTATGAAACCCTAACTCTCTCCTTCCTCTACCCACACTTCTCCTTACAAGTGTCTTCCTCCTGTCATCAAGGCCGCCAAATTTTATCAAGCATCCTCCTACTACAATTCAAACCATCGGATCCCCTCGCCCTTGTAGCCGGAACCCAAAACCCTACAACAATCTTCTTGTCGTGTGGAAATCATCGTCTCAAACGGTTCTGACATGCTTCTACGTGATGGATACCATTCGCCAAGTGATTTTGGCAGAACTCCGTCCCATTTAATTTATACAGTCGTGATTCCACTTCCTCTTTCTAGCAGAAATCAAAGAACATGTCGCGCCTCACCATGGCAAACAAAGAAGACATGAAGGATACTATTTCCACTTCAAAATTTACTTCTAAATTTGAACATAGGATGTTGGGTTCTACAACAATTAAAATCTCTTCATGCATCACCAATCACAAACTGCAAGGCAAAAATTTTCTCCGGTAGACTCGATCGATATTTATGTATATCTGAGGTAAAGAAAAAGATGATACCATCGAGGAAAATTTTGCGCTAGAAATTATTGATCCTAAACATCAGGTATGGAAAATTGAATATCATATAATCATGTCATGGCTTGTCAACTCCATGATCACAGAAATTAAAGAAAATTTCCTCCTGTACAAAATAGCAAAAGAAATTTAGGGTGTCGCAAGGGAAATCTATTCAAATGTTAATAACACCTTTGAGTTGTTTAACATTGAAAATTACATGATTTCCGACAGGGCAAGTAGAATGTTACTCAATACTTCAACACTCTCTATAAATATTGGCTCCAACTAGATATGTATAAAACATACACATGGAGATGCTCACAAGACTGTGCTTTACAAAACCCTTGTTGAGCAGAAGAGAATCTTAAAGTTTCTTCTAGGGCTCAACAAGAAACTACATGAAGTCGGAGGCAAAATCATGGAAACAAAACCTTTCCCTCAATTCCTGAAGATTTTGTTGAAGTACAAAGGGGGGAGAGCAGAAAACAACTCATGATGGTGGGTATTTCCACAACATTAAATGTTGAAAACTCAACTTTATACACTCACAAATCATCTCAAGACAACAAATCAAAGAAGATCAGAATGCGGTGTGAACATTGCAAGAGGTTTGGTCATCCGAAGGGGGCGTGTTAAAATTTTATGGAAATTCAATAGATTGGAAGCCCAACAATGTCAGAGGTGATAAGAAAAATCAAAGAGACAACATCAAATGAGACAAGTCACGTGAACATAGTCCATTCAATAAGGAACAACTTGAAACTTTCCAAAGACTTCTGGGATAATATTTTGAGTTTTCTACCAACCTTCTAGCACATCAAGGTAGTTTTTCATCTGCTCTTGCTGCAACCAACAGAAAGAATTCGTCTCGGATAGTGGACTCTGGAGCATTCGATCAAATGATAGGTGATATCATCGATTCCCAATCATTCCATTCTTACAAGCACCATGTTGTAATTAGAACCGCACATGGCTCCCTTTCACCTGTGGAAGAAAGAGAAAGTGTGACACTCACAAATAACCATATTCATCAATCTATATTTTATGTTCCTAAACTTGACTACAATTTACTGAATATCAGTAAAATTACTTGTCACATGAATTGTGTTATTAAATTCAAACCTGATTATATGAATTTCATGTTATAAACCAGGAATAAAGTGATTGACAATGCTGAAATGTATCATGGACTATATCTGCTCACTAGGACTCCCATTTTAAAAGGGATGTCCGATTATTCGCAATCATTTGAGTCAAGTATTGTATTTGAGTTTGTTTCTCATGAGTTCAAGTCATGGTATAGTATCTTCGCCTTAGGCATCCTAACTTCTACATTATATTTAAAAATTGTATCCTCATTTGTTTATCAATAACAAACCTAGCTTTTATCAATGTGAAACTTGTCAATTTGTTAAACATGCTCAAAAAATGTATTTAAACCTGAAATACAAACTAACACATCCCTTCTTCATGGTTTATAGTGATATTTGGGGGCCCTCAAAAATAAAAAATGCAAATAGGGAGATGTGGTTTGTCACTTTTATTGATGATTACACCAGAACCACTAGGATCTTCTTATGAAGGAAAAATCTTAAATTACCATCATATTTGAAACATTCCACAACATGATCCTCACCTAATACAACAACAATTCTTTATCCCACTAAGTGGGGATGATCCTCACCTAATCTCAGAACAAAATCTAATCCTCAAAAATTGATAATATAAAAGAAAATTATAATAACTCTACTCGCGGCCCTTATCTATTCAAAAATGACATCAATCATGTAAACTAGTGAATTCAAACGCTCCAACAAAATAGTGTGACTGAGAGAAAGAACAGATAACTCCTTGAAGTGACTTGTTCAATTCTATTCACTAACAATGTGTCAAACACATCTGGGGGATGCAATTCTCACATTCAATCATCTCATAAACAGGGCATCCAGCAAAGTATTAGACTTCAACAAACCTCTCAACACCCTAATAAATTCTACACCCACAACACTGTCATTGCTAGGTCACAACTCCCATGTGTGAAAAGTAGAGGGTTGCGCTAAGTAGTCGACAGCCAACATAAAATTTGCGAAAAATCATGACATGAATCCTTTTGATCATTGTGTAAATACGTGTAAATACTAGGGTGTCCCCTGGAAACAACACGTTGTATGGCCTAGATATAGTAAAAAGTGTGCAAGTGCCGCTACATTGGCGTCAAATAAGCAAGGGTTCTCAGATTACAGACGGATGTGAATAAATAAGTCAGTCCATGAAACTAATATTAGGATAGGAACTTGGACTATAAATACTTTCACAGGTAAATTAATGAAATTAGTTGATATTATGATTCATAGAAAAATAAATATCAAATGTATTCAAGAAACTAAATGGGTTGGAGAAAAGCCTAAGGAGATTGATAAGGAGATTGATAACTTAGTGATAACTTAGATTTTAAACTTTAATATTCAAGTAAAAGTCGCGCTAGAAATAGTGTGTGTGCAATTATAGATAAGAGTTTGAAAGATAATGTTGTAAAAATTAATAGAATTTGAGATAGAATTATAGACCATATAAGATGATTATTGATACTAAGATTTTTAATATTATAAATGATTTTACTCCTCAAGTAGGTTTAGATATAAGTTCTAAGGAAAAATTTTAGAATGACCTAGAAGACTTAATACAAATTATACATTTTGAAGAAAGAATTTTTATTATAGGAGATTTAAATGGACATGCCGGTAGAGTGGTAGAAGATTTTAGAAATATTCATGGTGACTACGGTTTTAGAGTGATTAATAAAGAGGGTGAGTCATATTAGATTTTATTTTAGCGTATGATTTTATTATGGTTAATATTTTATTCAAGAAAAGAGATGAACACATTATTATTTATAAGAATAGATCTAATAAAACACAAATTGATTGTTTTCTTATGCGAAGAGATCGTCGAGAATGTAAAGATTGTAAGGTCATTCCAAGTGAGGATTTAAGTGATCAACATCAATTATTAGATTTATATTTTAAGATGAAGGGTTGTAAAATAAATAATAATAAGAATCATTATCGTAGAATTAGATGGGGGCTCCTAAAAGAAACAAAACAAAATTATTTTATCATTATCGTAGAATTAGATGGGGGCTCCTAAAAGAAACAAAACAAAATTATTTTTATGAGTAAACTTAAAGATTTCAAGATTTGAGATGTTCATGAAAACAAATTTTATGTGGAATAGAGTAACAAAGACTATTAAACAAGTGACAAAAGATGTACTTGAAGAATCAACAGAAAAAATTTCTATAAATAAAAATAGTTAATGGTGGAATAATAATATGCAAGAAAAGATAAAATATAAAAAATTATGTTATAAAATTGGTTTAAATGTAAAATCTTAGAGACTATGAAAAATATAAAATGGAACGTAGGAAGTCAAAGAAGAACAATCTGTGACACTAAAAATTATGTTTTTAGTGATATTTATAATAGATGCAATACTAAAGAGGGTGAAAAATATATGTATAAATGAGTCGAACAAAGAGAAAAGAAAAGTAAAAATTTAATTCAAGTAAAGTGTATTAAAGATGAAAATCAAAATGTGGTTTTCTTAGAAAACGATATTCAACATTGGTAGGTGAGTTATTTTGATAAACTTTTTAATGATGTTTCTGAAAATACAATCGACCTTAGTGAATCGACCTTAGTGATTCTGAAAATACAATCGACCTTAGTGATTTTAATATCGCTAATAATAATAAAATATTTCATTTTTACCATTGCATTAGTAAAAAAGAAAATGAGGCCTTAAAAAAAACTAAGGGTGGAAAGTCTATAGGACTTAATGATATCCCAATTAAAGTATGGAAATATATAAGAAATTTGGGAGTTTATTGGCTTACTAAACTCTTTAATATTATATTACATACTAAAAAGATGTCTGAGTAGTGGAGAAAGAATATGTTGTTCCTCATTTTTAATAATAACGGGGATGCACAAGAGTGTTCAAATAATAGAGGAATTAAGTTGATGTGTTATACTTTAAAATTATGGGAGAGGGTAATTGAACATAGGTTAAGACGAATTACAAAGATTTCTCATAATCAAATTGAATTTATGTCGGATCAGGTGTACTATGGAAGTTATACATTTATTGGGAAATCTAATGGAGAAGTTCAGATAGAATAAGGAGGATCTATATATAATTTTTATTGATTTAGAAAAAACTCATGATAAGGTTTCAAGAGATATCATTTAGAGAATTCTAGAGAAGAAAGGTGTTGATATGACTTATATTCAAGTCATTAAAGATATACATACTAGAGTTATTACTTATGTTCGAACAGAATAAGGATTGACCAAATATTTTCCTATTTCAGTTGAATTACATCAGGAATCGGCTTTAAGCCCATATCTTTTTGTTTTAGTTAAGGATCCTCTTACTGAACATTTATAGGAAGACGTAACTTGGTGTATGTTTTTCGTTGACGATAACTTTCTCGTGGATAAGACTAGAAAAAAGCTCAGAAAAAACTTGAATTATGGAGGTCTACATTGGAGTCTAAAGACTCTCGTTTGACTAGAACTAAAACTGAATACATGGAATATAATTTTAGTAGTAATAGCTCTAGCGATAGACTTGCAACTATGGGTGATCGAATTATTAAAAGATGTAAACGCCTCAGATATATCGGGTCTATTATTCAAAGTGATTGTGATATAGATGGTGTTATAGATTAGTAGAATTCAAGTTGGTTGGTTGAAGTGAAGAAATGCTTCGAGCCAATTGTGTGATAGAAAAGTTCCGCTTAAACCGAAAGAAAAATATTATAAGATGGTGGTGAGTACCTGTAATGCTCTATGGCTCTGAATGTTGGCGTTTAAAAGTGATGCATAAAATTAAGTTAAGCCTTGTCAAGACTTCGGCACTCACGGCTTCGGCACTCACGAATTCGGTATCTTCGGTTTCGGCACTCACGAATTCGGTATCTCGGCTTCAGCATTTTTGGCGTGAAAATCAGGGAACAAATCGTCCTCATCGTTGCAGGAAGAATCACAGCACTTGAATTATGTAACAAGACGCGAATCCTATTTGTAGGCTATGATCGGTAGTATTTGGATCGTATAACAAGATGTGGATCCTACTTGTAGGCTGTGATCGGTAGCATCTGGATCGTGTAATTGGACGTGAATCCTTATCGTAGCTATGATTCGAATTTCTGGAAGACAACCATAAATGATTACTTGTTTTTCTTTGCTCAAATCAAGTTATGATTCAGGAGTTGTCTTTGAGGCTTCGACATTCTCGGCTCGTCACTCACGGCTTGAGAATTTTTTGTCCCAGCAGTGTTATCAATTTTTTGTTGACAAATTGATGCTTCCTAATTAATTAAAATCAATTTGAGGGGATGTCAATCAGGAAGGACAGAAATCATGCAGCTAAATTAGGAGTTTTCTATAATTAGGAGCTTTCTTATTTAAATTATTTCTAATTTCTTTACTCTGATTTATTTCTCTGTTAGCTGAATATTTAGATTAGGAATTTGCATTATTAAGTTACATAAAATAGATTATACAGAATATTCTGTACCTAAAATATATTGTAAGATTATTATTTAATGGAATGAAAGCAAAAGGAAAAGGCATCGAGTCTATTCATAATTCAGTATATTCACAAAAACTTTGACAAAAGTGACAAAAAAAGATATGTTAGGAAGCAATCTATGATGAGGACTTCCTCAAAAATATTTCAAATAGGAAAGAACATATTAGCAAATTTTCAACAGATTTATTAATGATTTGTCGACTAAGAACAAAGTAATCACAAATTATACCATCATTGAGTTCTGACAATATTTCCATTGAATAATTATTTTAATTTTTAAGAACTTTCAACAATTTTTTGCTTCAAAATTTTATTTTCAAAACTAAATGAAAAAATCAACAAATAATAACCCAATCAAATAAACATGCCTATGGCAGGGTAAGAAAAAGAAAGAAAACAATGATACAGTTGAAGAGACAACATTGTGTGGATGAAATGAAGAAGAGTAGTGGAGGATGATAAGAAGCAAAGACGGATGCAAAAAGATGATGGGGTCAACAATAGTGTCATAGCAGGCGATGAAATCTTAGTTGATAACGACAATATAGTCATTGATAATGGCAAAGTTACAGAAAGCGATGCACATTAGTGGGAATGGTAGATGAAAAAAAAACACTGATGGGCGAGAAATTAACCAAGGCAGAGATAGTGGAGAAGACAAGAATGGTGGATATGATAAATTTAATGATGTCAAGGGTGGTGGTGAATTAATTGAAAACAATAACAAATCCAAAGCTGTGAATATCTAGAGCTAAGTGAAGAAGTTACAAATGAAGAGAAGGGGATGGAAGGGTTTTATAGAGCTAAATTGAGTTTTTCAAAGGATGCTCACCTAAAATGCATTTCAATTACTGTATGCAAAAATGAAATTCAAAGACATTTATAAATATTCTTCAAATTACATAACTTTCATAGAAAATCATAACACAAAGGAAAAACAATTTTCCATCAAAAAATAAAAAAATAAGTATATTTGATGGAATAACAATCAACTTCGATATGCTTAGTTCTTTTATAAAAAACAATAGTGCAAGCAATATTGACTTTTACCCAGCTGTTAAATTTAAAGATCTTGGGTTGTTTTTTATAAGAGTTTCGAATCCACATTATCTCACAAGCAGAGGTCATAGCCCCACATGAAGCTTTAGCATTGAAGTTAGTGACAAAACAGCTCGCATCATCTCTATGAGACAAAATTTTCTCATAGAAAAACAAGTATCTTAAAGTAGACTTTTGATCGTCGATGGATACAATATAGTTGCGTCAAGAGGAGCTTTAATCATTAAATGATTATGCTCCTAATGGACAAGACCCTTTTTTGGATATTTCTTTATATATCTTCAAATTTTTAAAATAACATCCTAATACTTCTTCTTTGGATTTTGCATATGCTAATTAATTATACCATCAACAAAGAATACATCATGTTGGGTAATAGACGAATGCATACCAACTAGGCGTTCATAGCTAGAAGTATCTTCGAAGCTTTCATCATCATTATATGTCAAATAAAGTATCCATGAGAGGGTCGATAGGGTTGTATCCAAGAAGCCCAATTTTCTCAATCAACTCTGTAGCATTTTTTTTTTTTTTGTTTAGAAAAAGAGTGAAACGCGTTTTTTTATGAGCAAACTCAATGCCAAAAAAAAATTTTGAATGTCCCAAATTTTCAATAACAAATGTCATTTGAAAATACTGATTTATTTAATCAATCTCAAAAACAACATTCCTTTGAGAAAAATGCTATCAGCATACAGAATGAAGTTTATTGTGCCACATTGAGAATGAAAAAAAATATATATAGTGATCAACTCAGTTACTTTAAAAATCAGTATTGTAAAAGGACCCCACATAGTTTATTTTTGTGTACTTTAAAACTGATTGATCTTTTAACCTTGGATATAATTGTTGATATATAATTAAAAATAAGGAATAAATTTGGAATAACTTAATGAAATAAATACCCTCAATTATGATCATATATTACAATAATAAAATCAGATATTGAAATATGATATCCACTCTAGTAAATATCATATGATAGTTTGGAATGGTAAACAATTAAAACACAAAAAGAATGTTTAAATATGCTCCACTAGAATTTGATGTATGAGATGTTGATTGAATTAAAATGATGAAATGATTTTTTATCAATATGTTGAGTTAAGTAAATTAGATCATAGCTATTGGCATTAATTATTAAATGAAAGAGCATATGGAAGTCATATATATCATACATCAAATAATATAAAAATGTCAATTATCATAAAAATCTTCTAAGTTATATCCACGTGCAGATTTGAAATAAACAAGTCAAATAATTTCTCAACACGTTCCATTTATCTTCTCCCCCTGACCAACTTTATAAGCTTTTACTTTCTTATTTTTTGTCAATGCACTCATTTTTATTAAATCAGCTCATTTCAAGTCACAATCATGGGTTGTTAAGAGAAAGCTCTTAAAGAGGTTTATTTGCACACATTAGACAGTAATGAGCACAATATCAAGTCTCTATATCAAAAACAAGTTGCAAAGAATGTTCCGAATGAATCAAAAGCTGCAAACTAATGTTTTAGTCCATTCTAATTCTTGACCCTTAAGTAAGAGTACTCAATACAGCATTAAAAAAGCAAAAAATGAATAGAAAAAGAAAAAGCAATTTGCTTCTTAATTTATTCATCTTTAAACTGCCAATTGAAGACTTTATTCAAATCCACACAAGCGGCAGTGTGAACCTTCACATTATAGGGAAAAAAAATAAAGATGGAAGCTTATCACCAATATTTAATTGATAAGCAGTACGGCCCTAATTTACCTTAAATCTTCCCATACATCCACATGATTTCCTATCATAAAAGTACGCTCATCTCTTGTGCACTTTTGTTAGTTTACGAAATTAAATAATTGATGAAGCAAAATGAGCACAAAAAAATATTTCTTTAACGCCTAATAATTTAAATTTTTCATTAAAAAATAAGGGAACGTATCCAAGAACCAAGCATGGTACCTGGACAGGGTGCAACCCACTCTGACAAGATCCAAGGCCCTCTACAGTTATCACGTGCATTCCTTCAACGGAATATAATGGAGCCAGGCATGCATTAACTGCATAATGCCTGCATATTTTACATGGTTTGAAAGATATTACAACCACTATATTATCACTACCATCCAATTTATCTAGATAAAAGTTAGGGTATAACTTTTCCATGGAAATATCAATTCTTCACAAAGTAAACTAAAAGCATGAGGAAACTAAAATGCAGGCATGCAAAGCATTGCCTACTGTGGTTTATGTTAAGAACTTCATAACTATATTACTTGTGATATAGCATCGAAATGTTCTTCAAACTAAGGCAAATTACAATTTTTAGTTTCTACTACTCCTGATCAATGTAAGTAAACAAGGTTGCATTAGCAAAATTCAGCCAAACAACATACAAGGGACATTTCATAATTGAAAGAACTAAAATCACCATCTATGACTTCTTTAGACGGAGATTATTACAGCATTTCTTCCTTAGACTAGAGTTCCCACTCATTCTTTTCAAATAATTAGAAACTCACACTGATTTCTTTGCAGACCGATCATAATCAGAAACCATTACTGTACAGGCTCCACAACCACCTTCTCCACACCCAAGCTTTGTCCCAGTCAGATTTATTTCTGCATAGCATGCCAAAAAGTTGAGAAAAATCAGATTAATGATTCAAGATAAACATTAAATCCACCTCTAACATATATTAGGGGACGATGAGAGAATTGGTTTAAACAACAGCAAATACAGTGAAAGAAAATCAACAAAGTCATAATTCTCAAGCAAGTCCCGTGACTATTTTATTTACCAAAACAAAAATGTCAATATAGTTGCAAAATGTAACTAATGGAATTAATTAGCAGCTTCATTCAGAAATTATACAGTTTAAATCATTATTACGGATTTCTACACTCTTATACCTCACAGTGATGAGTATTCCTCCGGACATTTTGTAGTTCTTTGGGAGTTATGCAAAGAATGGATAAGTTAAGTACATCTCAAAGTCATTATCACTACTGTTTAGCTTAGCAAATGTAATTGGATTAAGACTTATTTGTCCATATTGTAATCTGGTAAATTGTATCTTCTGAAGCAGATTTTTATATAATTGGATTGTTTAACATTGTTCTCTCAGGATTTCCTCCTCCAAACATTTTTTTTTTGAGTTTAGGGATCTAATTTACTTCAAATGAATACAAATTCTTATATAATGTGACATAAACTGCACATGATAACTTCACAAACAAAAATCGTCTCTGTCACGCAAATGAAAGCCGAAATTCCTTAATAACTTAACAAAAACAAATAAAATCAAAGCTTTACGATAAACTAACAGACAAGAACCTAACAGGAACCCATTCAAAGAAACGGGTAATGAAGCTTGATTTGAATGCTTCGCGTCGCCTACCTCTGAGATATTGGAGTAGAGTGAGGTGAGCCAGACCATCCGGAAGAACACGGCGGATGCCGTTGATGTAGATGATCGCCTCCGACGAACACCCCTCGTCGGCCGCCGTCGAGATCTCTAGCTCCTCCCTCTGTGTGAGCGAGCCCATCGAACGATACAAAATTGGAAGATCAGCTCCACTGATTTCTTCCTCTCGGCTCCTCACCTTCTCCCGCAGTTTTTTCAAAGCTGTGCCGTATACGATCCACTTCTTCTCACTTCTACTAGCTCTTTTATGCCCGGCTCGCCTAAACTTTTCGCCGTTTTTACGTAACCACCACCCAAACCCAAAATGATTAGTATAATTTATACTAATGTATATCAAAAATATTAGATAATAGTAGTATTTTAAGTGTTATGTATGTAGTTATCTCGTAAATAAATATTTTTGTCATAAAAAAAAATTTAATATTATGATTATTATAAAGATAGTAGTTAAAATATTATATCTATATTTTAGATAATTAAAATATTATTTTTATTTATTTGGTTGATACTTGTAATAAAATTCTTAAAAAATTATTGCTCTGATTTGATATCAAAATATTGATGCTAAATTTAAAGTCTTGGACATTTAGGATCTGATTAAGACGAAGGTGGCGGCGAAGCACCGCACTGTTGTTTTGTTTGTTTGGTAAACTATGTTTTCACAGCTTTTTTAAAAAATTACATCTAAAATCAGTATTTTCTCACCACTCCTTGCTAAGTCTGGTGTCAGCTTTCTAGTTACAATTTAACTTTAAGAAAAGAAATAATTTATAATAACTACAACAACTTTTTGAGCATCAAATTATTATTTAATATCTTCACAACTACTTATTTAATAACCTACGGCTACACCAAAACTTTAAATACGTATCATACGATTGGTGTATATTTAAGTATTGAACACAATGTCACGTGAATGTGTAACAAAATATTATAATTGATTGAGAAAGTTTGGACATTTAGGATCTGATTAAGACGAAGGTGCAGTGGCGGCGCAGCACCGCACTGTTATTTTGTTTGTTTGGTAAACTACGTTTTCACAGTTTTCTTAAAAAATTGCATCTAAAATCAGTGTTTCCCCTCCACTCTTTGTTAAGTGCGGTGGCAACTTTCTAGTTACAATTTAACTTTAAGAAATGAAATAATTTGTAATAACTACAACAACTTTTTGAGCATCAAATTACTATTTAATATCTTCACAACTACTTTTTTAATAACCTACGGCTACACCTACCATACGATTCGTGTATATTTAAGTATTGAACACAAAGTCACGAGAATGTGTAACAAAATATTATAATTGATTGAGAAAGTTATCTAAGCATATCAATCTGTCAGATTATTTAATTATTATTATTGTTATTAATCCAAACAAAAAAAAATACGGCAAAACTTATCCAAATAGGCAAATATTTAATATAAATTTAAAAGAGAGAATTAGCTCTCATATAATCATGTCTAACTCTAGATTTTAACTTTTGCATGTGTTGTCTTATCAATATGAAAATATGCATTTGATATTTTAAAATTGAAATTTGGGTAGGATATAAATGTAAAAAAAACAAAATTTTAAAGATAACATGTCTGTGCAAAAGTTTTGCCCGTATGTAAGTGCTCAATTTTAAATGGATAAAATGTTTGATATTAAAAATAATTTTAATTAAAATTTAAATACAAAGAGTAATTTTTTTCCAATTAATTACAGGACAATTTATTAATATGTATGAGATAGGCCATCAACAAATTTCCATCATCTGACACGAATTTCGGGATAATTTTTTAGCAAGAAACATTTAAACTTCGATTAAAAATCATTTAAAAGTTTTTTTAAAACTTTTAGTCAAATTGACCGGCTCTACAAGACGAGTCCAATGGTACCAAAATCAATTCAATCAGAGTCAATCATTTAAACTTCGATTAAAAATCATTTAGAAGTCTTTAGAAAACTTATAGTCAAATTGACCGGTTCTACAGACGGGTCCAATGGTACCAAAATCAATTCAATCAGAGTCAAATCAAGCTCAAATCAAGTCATTAAATCACTTTTGGATGCTTTCATTACATAATTGAAATGTTAGGTGGATTTCAAATCTGACAAGCTTATAGTCGAATCAAGCATCTCGGCGAGATGAAACTAATAAGTACAAGATCTCTCAATTGTGACATTTTGAATGCACTCAAATATTCATTGAATATTGCTATATTGAAGCAAACTCTCTTGGTCATCTGACGGAGTTGTCTGAATTCATTTCTTATTAGCAAATATGTATGTCTCAAACCCCATAAATAGACCCCTACCCCGCTTTTGAGAATGAGAGACAAATTGAGTTAGAAGAAGCCTAATTCTTGGAGGGGGAACTGAAGTCAAGCATTGCTTCTGCACCGCATATACGAGGAATACTTCTAACCGGCTACCACCACTCGTCGACTTCCCTTGACTCATTGCAATGAAACCCTTTATAGAATCACGAGATGCATTATGTAAACACGGTGTACATTACAAGTTAATGAGACATCCTACAAAACATTACATCCCACATACGATATAATAACGCCTCCCAGAGGTATTATAACAATACACCTCAAATACGGTGAAACGACATATCCTTGTGACGGTGTAACAACGCACACCACATACAATACAATGATGCATCTCTAAAATAGTGTAACAATGCACCCCGAAGATAGTGACTTTCTCTGGACTCCTAAAGCCCAATTTGTGTAGCTCTAGACTCCGGCTTCTGCGGACTATGGATGTCATCGCATTTAATTGTTATGGTTTATATGACTAACTTTGACCTCCGTAGTCAACAACTTGTGTAGCTCCCGACTATGTCACTGCAGCATACGAACGTCTTGATAACTCACTACTACGGCTTATGTAGCCAACTATGACTTGCATAGTTTGCAACTTGTGTGGCTCCCCGACTCTGACATCTACAGGATACAGACATCATCGCAGTTTATCGCTATAATCAACGCGTCCAACTACAACTTATGTGGTCCATAGCTTGTGCAGGTCTGAATTATGGCCCCTATAGTAAATGGTTATCATCACAACTCACTGTTACGATATACGTGATCAATTATTATCTATGTGGTCTACAACTCGTGTAACTCCTGATCTTGACCCCTGTAGCCTATGGATGTCATCAAAGCTCACCACAATGACCCCCGCGACTAACTGCTGGCTGCATGATTTATAGCTTGCATATCTCCCAAATCTGAACTCTGTGGCTTTTCGACATCAGCACATCTCACCATACAACCTATGTGGCTCACAGCCCATGCAGCATACCATCGTCACCGCAGCTCACCATTACGCCCTATGTGGCTCACAACACGTGCATCTTCCTACTATAGCCTCTATGTCTAATCGACACTTCTAAAGCAATCATTTGCGGCCCACATGACCAATCACTGCCTCTATAACAAGCTGGAGCTAAAACCACTATCTACAACATTCATGAGGAACTATTGCCTCCATAGTAATTGGTGACTGCCCTTACAACAAGTTATCGCTAAGAACTGATTTCACTACAATCAAACTATGACTATTATTGATGAACTCTGTTGTACAATAATCAACTATGTAGCTCCATATTCCTTAATTCAGAACAAGAAGTGAACTTGTATGGTTGTCATTCATAGTGAATTATTTCAACTAGGCTAGGCTTTATGGTTTCTTCCCTTTTTAAGGGTTTTTCACATAAAAATCAAGGTGTCTTCTTATGTCTGACCTCTCTTTTATTATCTAAGTTTGTGTCATATCTTCATTCAACACTAAGATGTTAAAAAATCATTATATCATCGCAATGTTCCTTCTGACACACATCAATATGTTTTTTATATGCTTTGTTCCAAAAATTTTAATACACATAATATCATTTCTTTAATTTTTTTAAATAATATTTTTTCTTACATTTCTATGTTTTTTTAAATGATAATTTTTTTTACTTTTAAAATAAGTTCATATTAGAACATTATCTCATTTGGACTGAACCATATACCATTTTGGTTGTCAAATTTTATATTATCTTATTAAAATATTTCTAAGTGCATGGATAGAATAAAATATTATGTGTGGTACGTGTGTATGTCTGTAGATGTGGACCACCAATCGCATTTGAACGCCATTATGTACCTGAAATTGCATGAATGTGATTGGTTGTTTGCACATATAGACACCGCACAAAATATGTTATCCATGAATAGAATAGTTGGTCTTTAGGTCAGCCACCCCATCACATATCACCTTACAGGTATTAGAGGTGGTGCGGTTATGAGTTGTTTGCCATAGATTCCTGCAATCGAGGTATTGCTACAAAAAGTAAGTCTCAGTCCTACAAATAGTGCCAAGCAATCATCGCCCTCAAGGGTTTTTTTCTTCACTAGTAGATATATACTAAAAAAGATGAGGGGTGAATCCACCATTTCACGCACATATTCTTTTTCTTTTCAATGTTATTTCATACTAGCTTCTAATTCATTCATCACTTCATCTACTGGTCGGCCTCAACTTTCCTTCTTGCCTACTTTCCCTGTCTAACAGTAATGGATTAGCACTTCACGAGAGTGAGTTTCTTAGATGATAGACCTGAAACATTCATATTCCATATGGAACATAAATATATTTATATACATATTTTTTTATAAAAAAATTGGTAGGGGAACTAACAAAAAAAATGCAATTTATTCTCTTGGGAAGGACTAATAGGTCCCTCAAGGGCGAAAAATGCAGGTTGCAACTTTTTCTTGATTGATTAATCAAATAAATTTGTAAACTTTATAATTATTTAATTGTTAAATGAAAAAAAATTTAATAGTTTGTATTTCAATCCATTTATAACCATGAATTATATCATTTAAAATTGGTGAATAAGTTTATTAAGAATATCAATTATGACTCATTTGCTATAGTATTTTCTTGTATTTTATTTTTTTAATCATTTATCTCATTATTATTCCCATTTGCTTGTTTATTTTATCTCAACCACATGTAATTGCAAAATTTATAAAATTGTCATAGTATATATTCACTTTTACTCGAAATTAAATTAAATTAAATCAATAAATATTTCATAAATAAAGCTCATTGATCACAATATCACCTCTCTCTCCTCTCTCTCCATTAGTTGGACTTGAATCCACTAGCATTAATGGGATTTAGAATCCGAAGGAATTGTGACGTATGATTGAAAGTTATTTTTTGAATTGAAAAAAAGATGAAGAAAAAATATAAAATAATACAATTTGGAAAAGTTGAACCCGTTCTCCAATTTATCGGTTGAACCATCGTTTCAACTGATTCTAGGTTGTTCATAGTCAGAAACGACCGTGTTCCCCAGACTGGAATAACCATCGATTCACGGTAGAACCGTCGAACCAGTTAGTCGGATCTGATTTTCTAAACATTGTAAAAATAATCTAGAACTCTAATTTCAACAAACTATTGGTCAAACTAACTGATTCGATAAGTCAAACACAATGATACCAAAATTTGTCTATTCTAAATCATATCAATGCCAGTTCAAGCCATCAAATCTTTTTAGAAGCTTTTATGTATAATTAGAAGGTTAAATTGATTCCAAACTTGACATATTTCAAGTATGTCGGGCTTAGTTTTCTAAACTTTATAAAAATAATCTAGAATTCTAATTTCAACAAACTCACAGTTAAATTAACCAATCTGATAATTCAAACACAATGATGCTGAAATTTGTTTATTCCAAATCAAATCAATGTCAGATCAAATCATTAAATCTTTTTAGAAGCTTTCGATGTATAATTAAAAGGTTAAATTGATTCCAAACTCGACATACTTATAGTCAAACTGTGCGTCTTGAGAAGACAAATCCAACGATCCTAAGATCACTCAATTAAGACATATTCAAGACACTTAAATGTTCACAAAGCACCACACGATTAAGAGAACCTCCCTAAGGCTTTCAATCAGAGTGGTTTGTATTAATTCCTTATGCATAACATGAGCTTAGATAAACATTCATACCCCCTCTTGATAGAAGACCTAGACTCTGTGTCAGAGGAAGACCATAGCCTAGAGAAGAACAAGTTAAAGTTCAACATCATTTAGGCATCGAACATCCGATGGACTCCTCCTGCCCCTGTGGTAATTGACAACTGTCAAGCATTGTTCTTTGGATCGTCGCCAACTCCTTGTGGTGAAATTTATTCTGAAGTCACAACGTGCTCTACGAAATCCCATCATGCATTATAGAACAGTAGAGCATCTGACGGAGCAATGGGTCACCCAATAGGCCATGCAGCCTCGCACCTCGAATAGGGTGTATTGGTTCTAATAACTATTCCTAATACAAATACTATTAGTCAGTGTACAACAAATATTATACCCTTAAAATAACTGTGCAGTTGTTTCGTGTACGTGGGATAAACTTGTATGTATAATAATTAATTCATAGTGAATTGTTCAAACTAGGCTAAGTCCTATAATTTTTTCACTTTTCAGGTTTTCCATCTAAGAAATTATGGTATCTCTATAGGTTGTTTTCCTTTTTTTTTTTTAGTATGTACTAGATTCTCGTACAATGTTAAGATGATAATTCATTACTTCAATGCCGCAAATTCTCTATCACGCATCAAGTTTATTGAAAACCGTAAAAGACATGAGGCACACAAAGTACAAGGTTTTTAACCAATAAGTCCTAGCTTTAGAAGGTATATAGTCTACAAAATCTCAAAATGCACAAAGTTTAGAAATTACAGGTACATCGAAAAATCTTAAAATGTGTAGATGTTAGAAAGCACAAAAATATATAAAAATTTAAAAGACAAAAGTCTTAGAAAAATGTGTTTATTAAAAAATCTTAGAAGATATAAACCTAAAAAAAAAAATAAAAGTTTATATCAAATACATATAAAGAGATTAGTCTCCTCTAAGGGGTGGGTTCTAAAAATCAATTAATATTAAAAAAAAGATTAGGAGTTCATCAATTATGATTACTTCAACTAATTTAACATTAAATAACAATTAAGTGTGCCTATTGATACAAGAAGAATTATATAAAGCGTAAAATTTTTTAAAAGTATCAATTTATTAATCAATATTTTGCTGGCACATACCACTTATCATCACTAATAGAGATACTCATAAATAATCAACAAAATTTGTAATTAAAATCTAATGAAAAGTGTAAAGACAAGCAAGCTTATCAATATAGAAGAAATCATTATGCCAAATAAATTTTATATTATTTTTTTTGGGAACTTCCATCAACATCATCCTTGCATAATGAAGCTATGGATATTCTATTACATCAACAATCATCTTTGGTTTGGGCTGCCCTCAATTTTTATAATAATCAACTCTCAATTAAGAAGACAACCACATATTTAAAATGGTGTGAGCATTTATTTTACACGAGACTATAATAAATTCGAATGGAGAAAAGGTATATCTCTGTCATAAGGATTACGAGCAAGGTGTGTTAATAACCATGAAAACCTTTTTTATGTTTTTCTGACATTAAATAAGTTATATGATAGTAAAAAAAAAAGTTCATAAATTTTTATAACAAATATCGTTAGTATAGTTGCGGCTATACTCACATTCACATGTGCAGGTGCGAGCGCACATCTAAATATGCCAATTTGTGCCCATAAGTGCATTGCCAACGCGCAATAATAATGACAGTCGATCTAGGGTCTGTTTGGCGCAGCTGTTGATTATTTATAATCTGCTGATAAACAGATTATTCTGATAATCTGATAATATGAAGATTATCAGAATAATCTGTTTTGCCGTTTGGGGCAGCTTATTCAAGATAGCTTATTGGTGGTTAAATGACATTCATGCCCCTATCTGATAAAATTGTTTGGGGTAACTTATTCAGAATAGTTTATTGGTAGTACTGAAGCATATAGTGCAAAACATAAAATCATCACAGATCAGTACTAAAAGATGTCATACAGTTCTCACACCCTCATGAGTACCAGGGGAACTAAAAAAAGTACAAATACAAGTACGACTACAATAAAAAATATTAAAATGTTTAATTTCAGACTCTGGCTACGTATGTCCTCATCTGCACTATCAACCTGAGAAAACACCAGATTCCCATGACTGCTGGCAGTGTAATATGAGGGACTGTCAGCCCACCGGAAGAAGCTGCAACGAGCAGAAACACCCTTGGCACAACCGTTGAACTGCCTCCCAAAGCTATGAGACTGACACGATGTGAGCAACGAAGCCGGTAGACCACAATAACAAAAAATACATATGTCTGTAAGTCATATCCTAGAAGTCATGTTTCTATAACTGTGAAAAAAAAAATTGTTAGTACTTATCCAAATAGAAGTAAAATTGACATTCAAAATTAATGTACGAACAGAGAAAATACTTGCTGGACTAGCTGCCATATATAGCATCTGCTATAGACTCCCTTATGCATCCTCACTGTCCTGAGTTTCATATTCAATCGAGTCCATCTCATTATCAGCTAGAGATCCTGAAGGTTCTAGAGTGTCAATAATTTGATCATCATCAGTCATATTGAAGTCCGTATCTGAATGAGAGGGGTGACGTTAGATGAAGTTGTGAAGTGTCATAGTGACCAACACAATATACACCTGTTTGGGAAATGAATAGGATGGCATATCACGTAGGATTACCAATTTCTTCTTCCACACCCCAAAATTTCTTTCAATAACCCCCGTGAAGCAGAGTGTCGTTTGTTAAACATTTCTTTTCTGCTATGAATATTGCCACTTGCTCGCTCAAAATCAGGAATATGGTATCAATATGCTCGCTCAAAATCAGGAATATGATATCTTGTGTCTGGATAGGGCTTCAGGTAGCTCCTTAACATCAGATATCCATCGTCTACCAAATAATATTTTCATGCTATTAAAAACAATATTAATTAAAAATAATCAATGTAATTAACGAGAGGTTTAAGTAAGATGAACAAACCTGGAAGTGGGTGAGAGAAACATTGTGCTCTATTCCTAGTTGCATATGAAAAAAGGCGACTATCATGCGCACTTCCTTCCCCCCCTGCCATTACAAATGTGAAGCACATGTTAAAGTCACACACTGCCATGACATTTTGGGTAGTTGTACCACTCCGATCAATATACGCGATCCTCTCGTGACTTGGTAGTTTGACATCTACATGAGTGCCATCAATTGGTCCAATACAATTATGTTAATCATAGTTAGCAACTCAAGAGGTCATTAAGCTAAAGTAACAAATTAATAATACTTACTTTGAAATACGACATGTAACGAGGTTCATTTGTTCATTTGTAATTTGTTCAGGAAAGGAATAGTTGCGAATGATGTATTCGCTGGCTTAATGTTCTGTGTTGCTAAGCTCACAAGTGCTTGTAAACCTTTGGAAAAGTATCGACTAATGGTTTCTGATGAATGTTGAAATTGCTCCATAGCTCCTCTAACTGATTCATTTTGTGAGAGCATGTATAATATTATAGTCAACACCTCTCTCGTAGTCGTTCTAGAAGAACCCTATAGGCCATGGTTCCAACATAACTCGTGTATTAGATCGATAAAAATGGGCGCAATCATTCTAAAAATGTTGTTGAACCTTATCGGATGTCCAACAAGCATCTCACCCACTAATTTGTCCCCAATATAAGAGGACGTCATGTGTGATATCCGTCTATAACTGGAGCGGTAGTATTCCAACAATAATATCGTTATAGCTGCAGCCCATGCCATTCTTTTACGGCGGTCTTGCAGTGGATGCATCCTGAAATGAGAAATACATTAGGATGAAAGAAATTATGGAGAGGTGGCGACATGAAAATGGAATAGTGAAAACATCAAGTATTACTTAGCATCAGAAAATAAGTGACATAACATGTTGTGATATGAATACATAAGCGAAGATAGTAAAAAAAATCAGACAATACATAACATCATAAAATAAATGACAAAAGTTGTTGTAATAACAATACATAAGTGAAAAGTCTAATGAAATATTAATACAAAGCGGACTCATTCTTCAACTATAACACGTAAATATTCAATGTGCATCTCGGGCCGCAGTGCCATGAACATTTGCATATGAGTAGGGTCCTCGAGTTTTTGAACACATTTTGCCTGAAAGCACATATCGACTGCTACTTCTGGAATAGTATCTAAAATGACCACTTAGTCTCAAATCATACTGTCAGGAGGAGTCGGAGCTGTAAAAGTTGCAATTAGTTCAGCAAATGAGCCTGTAACAAAATTGTCATTCTCTTTCTTCCTCCTCGCAAGTCTGGGCCTTTTGGACATAGAGTTAGACTCCTCCATCTCTTTTTGGTTAATACTAGGAATTTCTTCATCAGCTATAACCTGTTCAGGTGGCAAGTTATTTGGCATTTCTGTAAATCTCATCTCGCTTGAGTTTGATGCGTGCTTCCCAGTCGCCACAAACCCCTTAAACATAATGTCAAGTTTTCCCTCGAACTCTGGCTCAATTCTGCAATACCTATATTTCTTCGCTGCTGGTAATGCTTGTAACAAGCTTATTTAGGGGGATTAGTTTCTAAATAATTTAATAAGTAATAAAATTGAGAAGTAAAAAATAATAGGAGTAGTTAGAAAATTACCTCAATTTTCTCAGCCCACCATTTAGCTGGAGCATCGATCGTCCTTTTAATTGGATCCCATCCCAACCCGGTAGAGTCACGTTTGAACTCTTTCCATATTTTCCATTCTTTCTTCAATTGGACTCATTTGTTTTTGAATTTAAGCCTGTCGTAATCCCTACCAGTCAATTCTTTGAATCTCTGAGCTATATTTTACCAACCTTCTTTATTAAAATACGTGGTTGACATATTCCCCAGTTCAATTTCTTTAATGCATAGGTCGCAAAAAATATTTGTTACTTCTTTATCCCACATTGTAGATGGACCCCCTTCAGTTGCCTTAGACATTTTGAGACTATACGGAGCAAATTAAAATAAGCACTTTCGAAATTAAACAACTTTTAAAATAAAGACTTAACAGATTCAAGAAATAACAAGTCAGAAATAAACAACCACAACCAACATAATATCCACAATGTTGCATGTTGCAACAACGTTGCAACGTATGAATAAAGAAAAATACAAATACACAAGAGATTTTAATGTGGTTCAATCAGAGACCTACATCCACAGAAGGAAACCCACGTAAATTTTATTAACCAAATCAAAAAATTACATATATGTGCTTCAAAAAAAAAGTACAATACAAGTACAACTATAATTTTCACATTGCACCTTAATTCTAACATAACACTATAACCAAATCGGAAGTGAAGCTCCAACTTTCAAGAGATACTCTGAAAGCCATGTTGAGATCAATGACTTGTAATAATGATCAAATATCAGATTCCGTAAGTACCTAAGCCTTCACTGTTATCTGTATTGTAGAAATAGAGGTGATGTTAAACCAGTTTATGCTTAGATGGTGAGAAAAAGGGCCCCTGCTGTCCAACTTAATTCTTCTAGCATACGATTCGAAAAGAGGGGCAGCAACTGTAAGGAGCAAAACAGGACTCAAAGCAACAACAAAAAGTCCTAGAAACCAAACTTCAGTTGTTTATGTACTTCAATCATAGAATGTCTCAAAGAAACAACAAAAACCATGCCTCAAATATGTTCAACACAGAGCCATCCCAAAAGCAAGACCTAACCCAATATGTAACTAAAAAAATAGTCGTCACGAGACAAAATCAGGCCCAACATAAGGGACAAAGCTGAACCATTTCGAGGCAAAACCGGGCCCCAAATCTCAGGCCAAACTGAGCCCAGGAAAGGGGCAAAAACAGTATAGAACTTACAACTGAAATCCAGTCCTCTAGGGGCCAAAATCGAGCCCATCAAACGGAGAAGGATAGTACATAACTTTAAGCATTTATTTGGAGAGGAATAAGAATAATAAAACTCAAGAATGAAGTCCCAAATCATCACTTCATTCAACATGTGATTCGAATAAGTAAATAACAGAAAATATGACAACCAAAATAATTTTTCAACATAAACATTGCATTTCACTCATATGTTTCAGCTCCCCAATTCTATAACCATTCTCATTCGTAACATTAAACTCATTAAAATCATTCAGTGCATGCATGTTGGCATAGTTTAAACAATTGTAACTATATAATAGAACAAACCATGGCTAAATGGATCATAAGCCATTTTTGCAGCTGCAAATAAAAATCAAAACTATGAATCTTCATCCCAAACAACTTGATCGATAAATCATGGTCGTTTAATTAGACGAGTCCTTCTAATTGAGAATGCGACCTTATAGTTCTGAATTCAAATATAAATCAGAACTATAAATCAAGGTCGCTTATTAGACTGCGAGAAAGTTTCTGTTATTAGAAGATTACAATCAATACGGCAAACTAAATGATTGGAAATGAAAATCGAGAATACAAATTTAAAGAAGAAGAAAAATCATAATTTTAAATGTTCTGCGTGAACAAATATAGGTTTTTTTTTCTACTTTTTTTTTGCCTACCTAGTCAATTTACCAACTTCAAGAATGGTAAAGTGACTACTGTTTGATTCCCTGCATTAGTGTTGTAAACTATTAAGCATTTGCGGACTTCAATAAAATGTTTTGTTCGCTCAATTTGCCAACGCCTAAAAACTTTAGAAAAGTTCACAAGCCATGCTACATAGGATTAATTTGGATCAGCAGGTCGGGTTTGAGTCCGACCTGAAAATGACATAACCCAAATAAGGTTAACTCAAACCCCGCCGGAATAATAAATGGATCAAAAACTAGGACCTGAACCCGAGCTTGACAAGCTAACCCAAACCTTACCCGAAATTTCATGCATATTTGGGTCATGTTTGGGTTTTCGGTGGCAACCTGAACCTGACCTGAATAATAATTGGATTGAATTCTCTTAGTCGAACCTGACTCAAAAAATATTTGGGTCAACCCCAACCCAAATTTCTAAAGTCAATTTTGAGTCGTGTTGGCATGTTCAGCCAAATTTTGACACCCCGAATACTGCAGATAAGGCAGGGGAAAAATGAGAGCCTAAGCTCGTTTATCACATGATGCGATGCTAGAAGTGCAGAATCTGTAACCCGCAATTGCACATGCCGCCTTTACTTAGGGGCTAAAAATGGAACATTCCACTATGCTTTGGGTGTCCGACGACCAAAGACTCCTGAATTGTTGAAGCTCGCCAACAATCACATTTCAACTGAAAAATACATTTCCACCACTGTGCTTCTTGAGGTATAATCACCCACTAACTATCTAAAAAGGAGGTCCCCAAGAGATAATAGGTGGATGCCGAAAGAAGACTCACATCCTTTCGCTTGGTCAAGATATGAAGATAATGATCACCCTAAGAAAATAGGGGGTCCGACATGCACAACTACCGAGCCAGACAAAGCAATCTGACCAATGATTGGCTTGTAACCATGAGTGACTGTCAGATGACCATGAAATGCCAAAGGCTACTTTGATGAGGTTCTTGATGGCAGAGATAGTGGAGGCAATACAAAATAAAAAATACTTCAAAAAAGCACCACCAATGAGAGCCGAAGTTTTTCTCAGGACAATAAGAAGTGTTACACTTACCACATGGACCATGGCCATGATACGAATGAATGCAACCATCTTGGAAGCCTGGTCAAAGATTTGATAACAGATGAAAAGTTTAAGGTGCTTGGGACACCCAGAGCTACGACCTAAAGTTAGGAAAAGGCTTCGATAGAATAAATTTTGGACGAGTCTGTTTGAGTGAACACCTTCACATCACTAGATTTTTAACAACCATTTTTATAAAGCTGGAGATTTGTCCTAGCTAGCCAACCAGAAGAGTTGTGTGCAACTGCTTTTGCTTCAATATGTAACACCCATCCACCAGTAACGTTCATCGATGAATATTTGTCCCCAAGAGGAAACCCTTACAACAATGTTATAGTTGTGGCGTCGATGATCTAAAACTACCATAAAAGTATCATTCTGATCGATGCTGATAGCTCTGCAAACATTCCATTTAAATCAGTGTTTGATAAAATGAACCTCCAAACTGATCGGTTAGTGGCACCGACTGACTCACTCTATAGCTTCTTTAGTGAGAGAAAGGAGACATTGAGAGTAATTGTGCAACCAGTCACTCTGGGAGAAGTTGCGAAGCAATTCTCCTACATGAAAGCCTTCCTGGTGGTAGATTCATCACCAACCTACAATGCGATCTTTAGTCACTAACCTAGAGCAATCTTCGACCTGCTATCTTGAGCAGGGAGCGTGGAATAGAAGCCACTCGACTCGCAACACTGGCTCGAATGAGGTCTTGAGACCAACGAGACTAACCTTTAAATCCTTATAATCGAAAGCGAGCATGATAATTTTTTTCTTAGTAAGTGAAAATTTTAGTGCATGGTCTAAAGATTTGCTAACCAAGACCATTCAGGAGCATCAAGATGTTTTTTCTTAGTTAACAACAGAGTTACTAGGTATATCGCTCAATATCAACTGCCACCCATCGAACATGAATTTTTCCGCCCAAATAATGAAACATAAAATCAGGTCCTCACAATGACTTTGGCTAGAACAATTCGAATGCTCTAGAAACTAAATGAAGAATGTTGCCTCTAGGATGCATAATAGCCTACGTGGGTCTCCAACGTGATCATGGTGCAAAAGATAAATGTCAAGTGGAAGATGTACGTGGACTTCACTAACTTGAACCTTTTCTAGTTTCTTTTTATATTATTTGCATCTTACATGACTCAGAAGCTTAAAAGAGCTCATTGACATTTGAGCACCTTAAAATGATGGTCGACATAGCTACACCGCTTTTCTGGCATATATAAGACACTGTTGGCATAACAATGCTAGAAAATGATGTATGTACGCTCCTTCCATTCCCCTACCAAGCAATTGGTACCAAGGAACCACTTATTGGGTATCTGGTGCATATTTACCAACTTTGGGGTGCCACAAGCGATGCAGAGAGAGCAACACTCTAGCACTGCCTGGGTAAAACTTCTGCAGAAGTCAGATCGACTTGGGAGTTACGATAGTTCCTGTCGATGGCACTCCTTGGTTGCAAGCTGTTTCTATAAAAAGGCTTAATTTCGAAGGAATGAAGGCTTGGCTCTTCCACCATTTTCTCGACCAAGTGCTTTACCCCTATAGTGACACCGAGGTGGGAGAGTCACCTGAGAGCTGTCATAGTCACCGAGTACTTTGCATTGGTGGAATTTTAGGAGAATGAGATATTGTGAAAGTTCTACTGAGAGAGAAAAATATTAAGCGTGTGTTATGTATTCAAAGTGGGTGGTAATTGCTATAACTTTGTGTAATTTGGCGAAAAACTTTAGTGAGAACGTTCTAACTTTATTACTTTAGAAATTGCAATGAAATTTGTGTCAACACTTATATTTATTTCTCCCATGAAATGGATTTTATGCAAATTTGAATTATTCTTGTTATGTGATTATATAATTTAGACTTAAGATTGATAGTGTAATGTGATTGTGTGTAAGTTGCTCTCAAATTGATAGTCAAACCTCATACGTGTAGTTTTCTCTTGAATTGTTCCCTTGGAAGTTAAAATAGGTTATGATCTAAACCGTGGAGTTAGACTAGTGGAATGATTATGTTCATGCATCACTCTAAGAGAATATGAATATTGATGTTAGCATGATGCAATCAAGTAGGGAAACATGCAAATACTAGAATTTTTGCATGATTAAGAGACTAATTATAATATGAAAATCTCAATTTTTTTATGACCGCCTGGAGGGGCTATGGAAAGTTGTTTCTTATGATTGTAAATTTCAATTGAATCTCTTTGAGAAATATGATTTGCATAAAATCAATTCAAAAGAGATTTTCTATCACTTGCTCATCCTCAAAACTAGTTGTACGATTTACTTCTGACAAAAAAATAGGATTAGAAACTTTAAAATCACCTAATTTCGAACCTTCATGCTAAACTCAAAATCAATAAACTATAAATTTTCTAAACTTTGGAAGTCCATATACTACTTGCATAATTCGTCGATGTTTCACTGCATTGATTTCGTGTAACTAGGAAAATGAATAATAAAATGAATAATCTTAAGAAAAGATATTGATGATCTTTCTAATTATTTTATAAAAAAAATATTACACATAGTTGGGTCTGAAATCTTTACATAATTTTTAAAATATTTATTTTGTATTTACATCTAATTTACCCTATTTTACCAAAACTCTTCTAAAGAGCCAAGAACCCACCCTCTCCTTACTTTAATTCCATGGAAAATGTAAATATTTAAAGAAGCTTCGGATCCTCCACCCAATCCGCAACGGTCAAAAATGTCCCTCCAACGTTCACAAAACCCTCTTCAGGTCCATTCCTTCATTCCCAAAATCCCCTGTAACGCTTCTTATCCACCCAATCTCCATTTCCTTCCTTCTCTAGCTTTTCCCAATCTTTCCAAACATTGCTAATGGAGCACGTCGAAATCGACTGGGAGAACATCGTCTCCCACTACGAGCTCGACGAGGTCTACGAGCACATCAACGCCCCCAAATGGCTCGATTTCTCGGCCCCCGATGCCACCATTGATGACGTCGCATGGTTCTGTCGCACCGATTGCCGCCATCCCATCTCCTACGAGGATTTCGACCGTTGGAATCCTAGCCCCAAAGTTCAACTCTGTTTCTCAATCCATCTCTCTGGTTTCCTAACTCAAGATTCATCCTCTCTTACTCCTCCCCATCGTCTTCTTTTCGTTTCAGGTGAAGCTCTTGAGATCCGGTTCGGACGCCATTCTAGCTGGCGAGCAGAACAAGAATCGGAGGTAACATTTTCGTTTGAAAAGAAAAAAGAGAGGTTGAATCTTGACGGATTTCTATGGAATTCTCTTAGGGATGTTAATTTGAAGAAGAGAAGTGGAATAGTTTCTGTTTGCTCTTCGCCCAGATTGAACTCCAGAGAAGTCGGAGAAGATAACGAGAACCAGAATCCGAACATGGAAGCTACTCCGGTGAAGCTGAAAGCAAAGAAGAAGAAGGAAGCCATTAAATCAAGCGCAGAAAATAAGGCTGCTGTTGTTGAAGAGGAAACTAGAGAAACTCAGAGTAGAAGATCGCCGCATCAGCCTCGGCTAAAGAACATTTTATCTGCGAGGAATCTGTTTCCCGGGAAGGATATATTGAGCCAAATTTCTGAGTTCTGCCATGAACTGAAGAAGCTTGCAACTGGAAAAGATTCGGCTGGTGTTCTTAAAGAGGAGAAGAAGGAGAAGACGAAGAAGATGATGGAAGAAGGGAGAGTGGAGGAAAAGAAGGCTCTGATTTCCACCATGTAAGTTTATTGATATCTTGCTTTAATCATATGGGAAAAAAATTATGTTAGTATGTTGTATTCAAATCTTAATCAAAATATATTTCGTAATTGTTAAATTATTGAGATGATTACATATTAAACATTCCGAAACATTGATATTTACAAATTAACCAATCAAGTGATGATTGTTATAAATATAAAAAATCAAAATTTAGGTTTTAGATGTGTGAACTTATAAGAATTGTGCAGTGCGTATGTGAGTATGTCTAAAAAATTTGAGAAGCTTTGCATCATATGAAAGTAAAGTTTACCTGTTAAATATGTAAATATATAGGAACTGGGGGCGGGTATGTATGTAAATGCCCCTAATGAAAATTTGCAACGGCAAGATTCAACTTTTATATAATGGACCCATTACAACATTGACAATATGATGTTGTAATTTCTAACTCTTTTTTACTACAACTATATGTGGCCAAATTTGCATAAATCTTACAAACCATTCACATAACCTCCATTATGAATTACAGCAAAACTAGCAGCTTGAACAAGAAACGTGAATTGGCACTCAAGTTGGATGGCAGCGAAGAGAAGAGAAATAGAATATTGAAAGAAGCAAGAGCTCACCCTCCAACTCCTCAGCGTTTTCCTTCTCCTTCCGGTCGTCATCTTCATCCTCACCTCAAGAGCTCAAAAACCTCTGCAAATAGCAACTCTTCTTCTTCTCCTCTTTGCAAACTTTCTGAATCCAAAGATCCAGTAAGTTCAAGGCCCCAGCATTCACATGTGCTAATTGATTGTATTGGAATGGTATTAACCTCAATACCACCAGTCCCCATCGAATCCACACCTATCTTTTTTTAGCTTAAATATTACTTTTGTTATCCTATTTCATGTTCTTATTTTATTTATTGAGGAGCAGGAGAGAAGCGTGCTTCGAGAACTGCATCAGGGAAGCGAGGAGGAGAAGATTGAACTCATTCCAAAGAAAGAGGAAAACAACAGAGCTTCTGTTGATTCTGAAGTGGAGGGGAGTCCGGTGGATTTGTTCTGGTTCTTGAGGCCTTGCGCTTATTTGAGTTGATTTTATGGGGATTATTCATGTTATTTTATTAATTTATAGGTGATTTATTTTTGGTTGAGTGGTTTGAGAGATTTATTCATTTCTTTGTTTTTGAGGAGAATAATCATGTGCTATATATAAAGTTTTATTTATTCATTGTTTTTTGGTTTTATTGTTTTATTGTTTTATTATTTATGATTGAGTAAAATAGAAAATGTATGGCTTTTTCTAATCAATGATATGGGTCCGTTTGGGGCAGCTTCTGCGTTTCAGAAGGGTCCGTTTGAGGGGAGTTCGGTCGACCTGCGACTTGCGTTTAGTGTCTTGAGGAGAATAATAATGTGCTATATATAAAATTTTATTTATTCATTGTTTTTTTTGTTTTTTTGTTTTATTATTTATGATTGGGTAAAATAGAAAATGTATGGCTTTTTCTAATCAATGATATGGGTCCGTTTGGGGCAGCTTCTGCGTTTCAGAAGGGTCCGTTTGAGGGGAGTTCGGTCGACCTGCGACTTGCGTTTAGTGTAAAAACCCAAATCCAACCAAACGGCACGACAGCGTTTTGAAAACGCCGTCCGCACTTATAAGCTGCTCCAAACGGACTAATAATTTACTTTTGTCTACATTTATAGTCTACTATTCTTATATATCTATATATAGGACTTTTAAATTTCATATATATGTGCATAGCACTTCAATATTGAAAAACTCATTACTGCTAACTTTTTTTAAAAAAATTATATATTAAGACACAATTCTTATATTTACATTTGTAATACATCAATTTTTATAGTCACATTTATAACCATTAGTTTGATAAAAATATGCATGAAGAATAATATTAAAGTTTTTAGAAATATATGATAATAGTTATTTTTTTTTATCTAAAATCTTTATATATTAACACACAATTATTTTATGTTTGAGTATCTAATAAACCGACTTTTATTTTTTACATTTATAACCCTGCAGTTCGATAAACTTATGCTTGAAAAATTGTATTTAAGTTCTTATAAGTATATATTAGTGGTATTTTTTTAATGTATTATTAAAATTTTGAGGGTTATGATTGTAAATAAGAAATTTAGATATTAAATACGTAATGAGTTATGCAATATTGGGTGTCAATTGTCCGTTTGGGGCAGCTTATTTGGTGCGGTGACGTTTTGAAAACGCATCTGGACTGTTTGGGTAAACTGCGTTTTGACAATTTATGTGTTTTGAAAACGCTAAAAGTGACATTTTCACACTGCACCTATCTAGGTAAGTGCAGCGACAGTTTCCTGACAGCGGTCTGACTTTTTTAAAAAAATAAAAATTTCTAATAGCCACCGCACATAACTTATCAGCAGATTATTTTTAATCAGATTATCAGCAGATTAATGAATAAGCTGCAGCTGCCCCAAACAGACCCTTAAGTAAGCGAGTCAGGTTTGGATCCGACCTGAAAATAGTCAATCATAATATTCAATCAGAATCCGGCCCAAATAATAAATGGGTCGAGAATTAAGACCCGAAATTTACTAGAAATTTCATTATTATTCGGGCCTTGTTTGTATTTTCGGGTTTAATCTGTATCTGATCCTAATAATAAATAAATCGAATTGACCCTAACCCGGCCTGAAAAATATTCAGACAAATCTGAACCCGAATATTTTAGTCAAGCCCAATTTTTAATACCTCTCATATTCTTCGTAAGCCAAATTCTGAAAACCCAGACGATGAAGAGGAAGAGGAGTTCATAAAATTCGAACTTTTAATAAGTCGGAGATTTATTGAGGTAGCGTCGGGAGAGAAATTGGGTTTAAAATTCCGCATGATTTAAGTTAAATCCTACTCAAACCCTGCTATCAAACAGCCCTAGGGTTCATGTTTGATCTGCAAGGAGGCGCGTAGCGACCAGGAAACCATTGCATAAATCAATTTAGAAAACGATTCTGACAGGTTTTCAATCTTGAGTTGGGTAAATATGTTCTTTCACATTTCGTTGGAGAGGAATATGCAGCTCCACCCTCGACACTTCGGCCCTCATCTTCGCGAGAAGCTCGTCGCCAAGCTCATGAAGGACGTCGAGGGTACTTGCAGGTTTTTCCCACTCACTACATCACGTTTGCTCGATCCTAATGCTCCAAAACCCTAATCTATCTAAAACCCTCCTTTGATGCAGCGGAAGGCATGGGTTCGTTGTGGCAATAACAAGCGTTGAGGACATTGGAAAGGGTTTGATCCGTGAGGGCACGGGCTTTGTCACTTTCCCTGTGAAGTACCAGTGCGTGGTTTTTCGGCCCTTCAAGGGAGAGATCCTGGAAGCCGTAGTCACTATGGTTAATAAGGTCACTTCGCTTGCCCAAAATATTGGCACTTAATTATGTTTAAAGTTGGTAAATTGATTTTTCCGCATCCGTTATAATGATTAAAATTTGCATTTCTGGTGGTCTGCAGATGGGTTTTTTTGCCGAGGATGGGCCGGTGCAGATCTTCGTGTCAAATCACGTGAGTGTTCCTGCTAGAGTTTGGTCATGGTTTTGCACTATAATCTCTGTTTAATTTTTTTATTCTTGCTGCTTCTGTTCTTTTTTTCAGCTCATCCCGGATGATATGGAGTTTCAGTCAGGAGATGTGCCTAACTACACAACGTCTGATGGCTCGGTGAGCTCAGATTTTTCATATTTTAACCGTGTTTGACAAATGCATGGACAAAATGACTGAATTAGTTAATAACTTTTGAAACTTTCTCTTTTTTTGAGATCTTTTAGCATTCTCTGTATCTAAATTTTAGAGAGCTATGGCATAGAGAGAGTTTCTTTGTGATGCTTCCCACAAATTTTGAAAAAAGGAATTCTCACTTCGAATGTGAATTATTGCTGTTTCCTCTTTCATGTTTTTTTTTTAATAATTTCCTTTCGTTGAACTTGTTAAATTGAATTCAAACTATAGGTAATTTGCTTTTTTTTTTCTTGCAGTTATTTTTGAAGCAATGTTTGTAGTGTTTTCTAACAAGATAATAGCAGTGATTTGGTTTGTTGCTATCTTTAAGAAACTTCTATTTGGATTAAACTATTTAGTTCAGGATGATCTATGGTTGAAGCACTCTAGAGGATTCAAGATTATTTAAGGGGATCCTTGGGTGATGAGTTTTATATGTTATGAACATAATACTGGAGATTCCCTTGTTCAATCTCTATCTTTATGATGGTATTCTAATTGAGTTGCTTGAAGAATGAGCACAACTAGGTGGTAAGGCACGTTGAATTGGACCATCCTATATTTGGTATGCTTCAATGGTACTATAAAAAGATGGAGGTTGCAATGATGTTCATTTTTGAATAGGTGGATGGGAGTGGCAATAGCCCTTAGAGATGCGGTTGTGAGAGGCACACCGTAGTAAACAAATTAAAGTGATTGTCAGAGGTGACATTGTACTTACCAAAATACATGCAATGATGGTATTACATAATATTATAGAAGACATTTTTCGGGCTTTTGTCAGGGTTGTTGAATGTTAAAATTGCTTCGGGTTAGCCTTCAAAAGTTATTTTATGCCCTTCAGGCCAAGACATCATCCCGAGTGCTTGGGGTGACCTTTTTACACCCTTTAGTGAGAGAAATATCTAAGATATAATTTAACATAAATTAAATGAAATAGTCAAATTACTAAATTAATCTTCTTATATCCATAATTGTTATCTTCCTAAATAAAAATCTGCATTAAAAGATTATTTTTCTTTTACATATAGGAAGTTAAGTCTTATCAAACCAATTCAAACATTAAAATTCCAAGCCTCACTCAACTTTGTCTCCTTTACATCCCACTTATCTCCAGTCTCCGCTTGCTTTGCTAGGGACTCTAAAGTTACTCTTCATTTTTCTTGTGACATGCTTCTCATATTCATTGAAGCCTTACATCTATTGCCTCATTTTGTTTCATTTTGAAATCTAATTTTATTTGATTTTATTTGTGTCAATTAGATTTTGGAGTTAGAATATGAATCGCATGACTATGAATTTTGTACTTTGGAATTAATCCAAAATTACTCAATATTTGAATTTCTTAATCATATTTTTATTCATGAAATGTAAACAATGTAAATTTATGGGCTTTATGCCTTATTTTATGGCAATTAACTATTTTACCTTAATCATTGGTTGTGTACACCTTCAATGCGAAGGGTGGAGATGGTGCTATAAAGGGATGGCTGGAGGGAGCGAATAGTTCCAGGACCAAGGCAATGGTAGGCGTTGCATCAAGTTCTCTTTGGTGATGGATGGTAAGGGTAAGCTGATGACTATGAAGAGGGAGTAGCATGGAGGGCTTAGTTTAAAATTGGTTTTTTAGCATCTTATAATTCTGTTCTCTCCTCTGATTTTTGGAGAATATACATACCTTATATATTAGTATAATTCTTCTTTAGTTTTATGAACACTAACAAAACTTGTTCTAGGGCTGCTAATTGTGCTTGAAGTTCAAAGCATGTTTGATTATGGCCTAAACTTCATTTCTTTTGAAATGAGAACGAATTTATTTATGCTAAGGATGGTTTGCCAAAAAATAATTCAGTTAAACTCTTAACTTTGCCCCCCTTGTTGATTTTCTATTTGCCTTTCAAGATTTTCTTGACATGTGTGATACTTTTCCTATGAAAGTTTTAAAGAGCTATCTACGGTAACCCGAGTTCTTCTCTTACTGACAAAATTCATTTTTCCAAGCTTTACTGCTCTTTTTCCTCTTAATTTTTTACAGCTTTCTGCCCACCTTTGCATGATTTGTTGCCTTAATACTTCCTAGCCACTGCCATGTCATTTAGGTTTTATTGTGGTTATTCACTTTGGAAAAAAATGTTTATTTGCTATGATTGCATGCTTCTTTTTTGCTGTTTCTACATCTATTTTTATGTATTTTGTGTGGTTTTAGGCTTGGTGCTCTTCATTGTTCTTTGATTTTGATTATTTTTGCACTTGCTGCAGTACATAATTCATATTTCAGCTGTTTTTTTTTTGTCATATTTCTTATGTTCTTGTAATTTATCTCCCAGTTGATTGTTATGCTCACTGCTGCACTTTGTGAATTCTCCCTAAACTCTACAAATTCGCATGATTCTTCACCATATCATCTCTTTGAATTCTAAATGTTCTTGGTGGTTGAATTGGAGTTGAATTCTAAAGTTTGGTTTTTGTCCTTTTTGATAATGCTTGATTGATGGATTGTTTAAGTTTGCAGAAACGATATGATTCCCATTTTTTCCTTGATGAAGTTTAGATCAATCTTAACATGTTTGGTCCAATCATGACATACAAGATTTTTTTGCTGTACTTATTGTTGCTTGATTATCACAAAACAGCTTCATTTGGTTTTCTAGTGCCATGATCAGTTCATTGAAGATCTTTTTAACCACTTTCCTTAACATTTTCTGTGGACGATTGCCCTAAACTCAACTTCAACACTGTTTAGGGAAGCTACATATTGCTTTTTACCATGCCACATAACTAAAATTTCCTACATAAATGTAACATATTTTGAGACAAGCTTGAGATTTGCTGGTGAGCTAGCTGATCAATATTATTGAAATTTTCTTTTTTTACATTTGAGTTTCCTATGATGAACAATTTTCTTTTATTGGAGTTATTTTCAAATTCGTAGGATTCTGTTCATAATTGATGACCACGCTTACATTAAATCCAATATTTGGTCTAGTGTGCGACTTAAATGAGTCTGCCCTTATCAAAACCGGTGCACTATTTATTCCATCTTTTGTCCCAATTATAACAAACAAATTCATGGGAGTATATGCTAGTATTACACCTAAAGATCTTGTTTCTTTAAGATGTCTAACAAATATTTGAGTTATGAGACAGAGATAGCCATATGAGATCAAGCATTAAAACTATGGATGCCCAAGTTTTTATTTTTTTTTTCTTGGCTAGAAATCTATTGCATGTGCTTATTTTTTCCAGTAAGTCTTTTGTGAGAATGATATTATCTACATATACAATAACAAATTTATTTTTAGGTGATCCTTTGACAAATTGGTTGTGATTAGCTTTACTTTTTTTGTATCACTAAGAGTATTTTTTGGCCATTTTGGTGAATTTGTTGAACTAAGAATGTACACACACACACACACACACACACACACTCTCCTAGCCAGAATTTGTCGGTCGCCATATATATACATATATATATATACATATATATATATATATATCTCATATATATATATATATTTCTAAATACCTAGTTAACCTTTTTAGGTTAAACCGCACCTAGCCGTATGACGACCGACAAATTATGGCGATTCCACTGGGGACTACTTCTTCTCTCCATATCTCCATATTAATCAGGAATAATTGTTTTCATGCATCGGAAATGTGTCTGTTTCCCTCTCGGACCAGATTACCCTTCTTTTCCGTTGGTTTACTGAGAGGATAGGAAGCTTGAGAGTTTCAGAGCTTTCAACTACTTAGAAGTTTACGAAGGATGATATTAAGTTCCACAGTTTTAGATAAAAATGCTTTCAGCTGCTAAAATGTGCAAAACGGTGGATATGAGCTCTGCAATTTCAGATATAGAATGCTTTAATCTGTTAAAATGTTCAAATCTTGCCTGATCTACTGAAAGAGATGTTTGTCAAAACCTGGAATGTTAAACTTAGATTGAAACCGTTACTGAGAATTGCTTGAAACCAAGCAGCAATTGAATTTGCACTGACATCATTTAACTTGGCAATTTTAATAGCGATTTTCTGCCAATATTGTTGAATGAAGCAACCCTTACTATATAAATTAAGAAACATGAATGAATGCCATATTACTCAAAAAAACCTGTCGGTACCTTAGAATTTAGTATTCAATATGTTCATCATCAACTACCTCATCCAGTTATATAATTTGATGGCCAATTATAAAACCTTTGTCAAACCTCATTATGTTCAACTCAGAAAAAAACAATAAAAAGATTTGTTCTTTTTTGTATGATTTGTTTTTGCGGCCGCTGTTTTGTTCATCTTTTAAATGTAGGATTACTTGCTGCTATATTTTCTTTTATTCCACATTTTTTTTTGTAAAAATGAATCTCTATCTTGAACCCTACACCGGTATGGAACATCATGCGGATCTTATATTGATTCACATTTATGTTAAGATATGGCTTAATTGTAACTCGTCTTTTAATTTCAAATAGCTTGAAACCTTATGGTCGTTGACTTGCCGGTGAGGAACTTACTTTTAGTTTTTTCTGTATGCAATCTCTCACGTTAGATGAAAATTCTTGGAGTTTATTTTTTTTTAAAGTTACTTTTTTTTTAATAAAATTTTTTAGATCTGTGAGTCAATAAATAAGATTTTCATGTGCCACTTGGTACCTGGAATTCTGACGTTTTTCTTGGTTACTATTCATAGGTCAAAATCCAAAAAGATAGTGAGGTGCGGTTGAAGATTATTGGTACTCGAGTTGATGCCACAGAAATTGTAAGTCCCTCTTCCTTTGTAGAAATTTTGGCAATTGCCCTTTTTATTTGGAATAACTATAAGGATTTGATTTATTCAGTCATTTTAAGCTTGACAAAATTTGATTTGATTTTCGCACAAAATAACAAGTCAAACTTAAAACTCTAACAATTTTCTATTGATAGATGACCAAATTAGCTCTTAATGTTTTCTATCTTGAACCTCTTTAATGATACTTCTTACCATGTAATGCAAATATATATTTGTTGAGTTTGCGGGAGATGAAAGATTTTGCTGACTTTAAATGACTCCCCCCCCCCCCCAAATGACAATTTTTACCTAATCTGCATCTTTTTATATATTAAGTTCTTTTTGTTGACCATTCGAACTGTGTACAAGCTAATGTGGCTAGATTTTATTGTGTTATCAGTCGCGCGCGCGCGCCCACTTGAAGGGTAAGGTGGTTGGCTATTTAAATTGGCTTTTGAAAAATAAGGGAACCTAGTCTAAATACATAACTGTATGCATAACATTTATATTTGATTTTGTTTAATCTTATCAAGCTATAATCGATCCAAATTTGATCTAAGTCCAATTTGACTCATTAGTAAGCTTATTGACTTTGATCTGAGCTCAATCAAAGCTATGTATTTTTTGAGTGATTCTCAATTTAAGGGTCTGTTTGGGGCAGCTGCAGTTTATTTAAAAGCGCAAAAGCTGTTGCAGATATGTTGGTTGTTTGTTTTTTTTTTATAGCTTTGAAACTGCTATATTGCAGTTGTTCTGAACAAATGATCTTTCTGCTTTTGTAATATAATGTTGTTTTTAACAGGACTAATTATGCTAGCACAGTCCATGCCTAAAAACAAATATTCAGTTCAAACATTACAAATAAAAATTGACATCTCACTGAATAGTAACATTACAACTAAAATTTAAAAAAAAGACTATTAAAATAACAATTAATAAAATGAGTATTATTTTTAAAATTCATTTTGTGTATGTCACAAGATAAACCGGCCTACAAGGAAACTCTCATGATCGATCACTATCGATGGTGGAATCCTTCAATCCACCTGCCCACCTAAAGAAGTCATATTCTGTGTTGGTGATCCACATCGTCTGATGTATGCAATATTTTCACATTCTGTGTTTGTAATCAATTTTTGGAGTATCTTCCAGAATTATCAGAACTGGTTGAATAGAAGTCACATGTGACCCACTAGGCTCACTGGTGCATGAAGCCACCTATTGGGAGATCTGACTTCTAAGAAAAGTAGCACCATCTTTTTTTTTCTTAATCTTGGGACGTTTGGATCAACCAGTAGATCCAATTTCATGCAGGTTTGGGTTGGAACCCCTCATTGGACTCAGTTGATTGCTCCGCTTCTAAATTCTCAAATTGGGCTTTGTGCCCTCTCTCGCGTGGTGCCCGTGCTTGATCACAGATGGCCACCACTATGAAAACGTTGAAACCTTAAAATGATTTTACATTTCAAGCATTTTCACATCCGAAGCTGTTGCAGATATGTTGGTTGTTTGTTTGTTTTTTATAGCTTTGAAACTGCTATATTGTAGTTGTTCTGAACAAATGATCTTTCTGCTTTTGTACTATGATGTTGTTTTTAACAGAACTAATTATGCTTGCACAATCCATGCCTAAAAACAAATATTCAGTTCAAACATTACAAAATAAAAATTGACATCTCACTCAATAGTAACATTACAACTAAAATTAAAAAAAAAAGACTATTAAAATAACAATTAATAAAACGAGTATTATTTTTAAAATTCATTTTGTGTATGTCACAAGATAAACCGGCCTACAAGGAAACTCTCATGATCGATCACTATCGATGGTGGAATCCTTCAATCCACCTGCCCACCTAAAGAAGTCATATTCTGTGTTGGTGATCCACATCGTCTGATGTATGCAATATTTTCACATTCTGTGTTTGTAATCAATTTTTGGAGTATCTTCCAGAATTATCAGAACTGGTTGAATAGAAGTCACATGTGACCCACTAGGCTCACTGGTGCATGAAGCCACCTATTGGGAGATCTGACTTCTAAGAAAAGTAGCACCATCTTTTTTTTTCTTAATCTTGGGACGTTTGGATCAACCAGTAGATCCAATTTCATGCAGGTTTGGGTTGGAACCCCTCATTGGACTCAGTTGATTGCTCCGCTTCTAAATTCCCAAATTGGGCTCTGTGCCCTCTCTCGCGTGGTGCCTGTGCTTGATCACAAATGACCACCACTCCATCGAACATATGATCCAACTTATCTTCCATGTCATGGTCAATACCACCGAACTTGAATTTTTTCGCAGCTAGCCCCGCCTACAAATCAATTAATAAAACTTTAGATTGATCAATGAAAACGTTGAAACTTTAAAATGATTTTACATTTCAAGCATTTTCACATCCAATTTGTTGGTCTATCATTCTTCAGAAGCATCGATAGTTCGCTTTATAGGAACTCAACCCAAGTCTGTGGATCATCACTTTAGTTCTTTTCATAGTTTTTAATCTCTTTTAACTGATCTCATTTGTTTTTAAATTGCATTCTATCATAATTTCTTCTTGTGCTTTCCTTCAACTTTATTATTATGTTCTGCCAACCTTGTTAAAATAGGTGGTTGACCTATTTCCTAATTCGACCTCTTTGACAAAGATGTGATAGAATATTAATGACATCTCTTTATCCGAGGTAGCAGACGAACTGGTTTCTTTTGCCTTGCCCATTACGATAACTAGCATGCAAAGAACTGAATAATATAAATTCATTGGAGATAAAAAAAAGAAACAAAAACATTTGCAACACCACCATTGTATCACAATCACCACCATCCTATCTATCGGCACATCACACCGCCTTATCATCAGCACTCACACCACCAATCCCACACCTTTTACCACCAACATCAATAGCACGACACACCACCACCTCCACACCACCTACCACCAATATCAATAGCGCACCACGACCATATCACCAAAACACCACCACCTCCACACCACAACACCACATCCAAACCTCACAACGCCACCTCCACACCACCTACCAGTTACCACCACCATGTCACTAACACCACACCACCTACGACCATCAATAGCATACTACAACACCACCTCCACACCAACTACCATCAACATCAATAGCACACCACAACCATATCACCAAAATACTATTGCCAACACCTCACTACCACCTCCACACCACCTATCACCAACATCAATAGCGCACCACTCCACACCACACCACCACCTCCATATCACCTACACCACATGATCAAAGCAACCATTTCACACCAAACCAAACACCACCAAAATCATAACACACGAACAACATGACAAACTAAACACCACCAACAACATAATCCCAAAAATCACTACCATCACCAACCAGAGCACCATATTCCGACATCATCAAATAGAGAACAAATCTCCATATTTGGGTATCACAAACAACACCATAATTTATATATGCCAACAAATTCATGTTATCCAAAAAAATCAATCAACCAAAAATAGAGCACAGAGAAACCAAGCCATCATTGAGCACAAAGAATCGCAAAATCAAAATGCCCGAATATGTAAAGAATACCTTGGGGCGACGGAGAGAAGGATCCAAACAGAGACGAAGAACAAAGGGGAGAGAGAGAGAGGAGAAGAAAGGCAAGCTCACCGCAACAACCAGCGGAAAGCAGTTTGGAACCAACCCTAGTCACCGAAGTCACAAGGGGAGAGGGAGAAGAAAGACAATTTCGCCGCAACAACCACTGCAACCAAAAAGGAACCAAACGCCGGAGCCACAGAGGGGAGAGGGAGAAGAAAGACGAGCTCGCCACAACAACCACCGCAACCCAAAAGGAACCTGACGTCGGAGCTACTGAGAGGAGAGGGGTGCAGAATAAACGTGGGCTACATGGTCGAACCCATTGCCCGCGTTTAATGCATTGCTGCAAATTCCTAACACCAGTTTTGGTATTTCCCCACCCCTTTTTGGCCGTGCCAAACACGCCCTAAGTTAAATTCCAAGCCCCAAGAAGGACAATGGGTTTTCGCACAGCTTTCTCGCCCTAAGTTAAATTCCAATCCCCAAGAAGGACAATGGGTTTTCGCACAGCTTTCTGTTAGAGCAATTTTGCTATGAGCATTTTGAACATTCCACATTTGTCAGGATATCACTGTGGTTCTCCATAACTTGCATTATCTACCTTTCTCTATTGTACTAAAGCAGTCTCTTTTTTTTTTCATTTTAAATTTCATGCCCCACATTTGCAAGTTACTTATCAGTTTTGAACAAGTACTGTGAATATCCCATATTAACCTTCAATTTTTTTTATTGTGTTTCTTTTATTTCAGTTCTGTATTGGCACAATCAAAGATGATTTCTTAGGTGTCATCAATGATCCCGGTGCAGCTTCCTGAGTTCTTTTGGTTGTTATCTGTAAACATTATTCAGGTGATCCTCCAAATTTCAATTTTGCATTCAGTTTAAATTTGGCATTTTTCAACATTGTTTAATGTGAAAATTGCCTGATTTGCTGATTATCATTCCATATATATTTACATATATTGGGGGGCTAATGAAGCAGATTGAAATTTTCTATAGGCAATGTGTCAAATAACCCAACATAATATATGATCTAATCAGATGTGTCTCAGATTATAAGAACAAGTCTCTGTTAAGTAGCTTTGATGATATATATATATATATATATAACACCTAAGTTTTATGTTTTGCATGTATGCTACTTTATCTATGTATGAAAATATATATTTATTTTGTTTAATTTTAGATAATGTTTTTTTTTTTTGATTTGATATGAAAGATTTGTGGGATGAATGTAGAAGGTGAAGTTGGGATGTACGACATGTAAATGCAAAGGAATTGGATGGTATACATACCATATGAATGTCCCAAAATAAAAAAGCAAAGACTCTTCCCCTCTCATATTATTCTTATGAAATATTTATTTACATACCATATGAATGTATTCATGTATAATATTTATATTTATAGCATTTTGGTGGCATAAATATGGGCAAAGCGCATTTTACTTAGAAAAATTAAGTTAATAATAATGATATTTATGACATGCTTTTAATGATTTAGGTTTAAACTAAGTTAAAAAATAAAGTTAATAATATATACCACACTTTGTATTTTATGTCAAACAACTTTTAGATCTATATGTTTACCAATTTGATATCAAAATTATGAATGAAAAGATGCATTTCACTTTTAAAATTGAGTACTCGTGATATTTTTTTGATGTTATGTTGAAGATTTGAGTGTTGTGCATTTAAATATGAAAGTTTTGGGTAGAAATGTGGTATGTATGTAAATACTCTTACTATAATTATATTTCTACAAATTATTACACCTTCAGTCGACTCGATGGAAAGAGTAGAGCTCAACACCGGTAAAGATGGCAAACGGACACCAAACGAAGGCGTAAACGAATTGAGTCGAACTCTAATCATGCTCGACTTGAGCTTATATTTGATTGAGTAATATTAATTTAAATCGTTGTTATAATAAAATGATGAGTGACCAATAGAGGGATAAATAATAAAAAAGTATTTGTTATAAAATATAAAATATCATTCTAATTTTTTTTAGTAATTTAAAAATAAATCTTAAATTTAAATATATTTTAAATATTTTTTTTTCTTTTAAATGAATTGGCTGTCTAGCTAACCATTCGAGTCTGAATTGGCTTGAGCTATTTTGGCTTGTCAGGTCATATCAGCTCATTAGTCATTTGTCAAGTCCAAGCCAACTCACAAATAGGCTTGCATGTACACCACACCACCACACCAAAGCATCACTAATTTTAGATTTATATTTTATGATATTCCATTCTATATATATATAATCATTGATGTTAGAATAGGTTACCATTGCCTTCATTAATGTTTTGAGTATATTTTAAGCATAATTTGAATATTATTTATATTACTTTTTTTTTATTATTATTAAATGAGCTTGCAAGCTAACGAGTGAAGAGTAAGCTTCAACTTGATTTATAAGCTCATCGAGCTTATCCACAAGCCATTTGTCATGCCGAGCCTAATCTAGCCCAGCAGTCGGCTCGGCTCATTTACTCTCCTACACCACGATCACTTATTTTAGATTTACCTTTTTATGAACTTCCCTTGATTGAAGAAACATTACAGTAAATCTTAAAATAGGTTAATATTGTCTTTGTTTTGGTGAATTATAATAATGCATACGGTTTGATATTTGTACTTAGAATAACACCTTGATGTCATAAACTTATGCATGAAAGTAATTTACACTCTTAAAAATACAGTTATGGCGGTATTGCTCTGTAATTTAAGACTTGCACTCCTGGTGAAATGATCTTTCAATAATGTTTTTATGTATTTATATAACTATTATAAAAATATTTATCTTATTTATATATCATTGGTATCTAAATTACATCAAAACAGATGCTTTTATATGATAATTTGGACGTAGAGGCTTGTATGTTATGCAAGGAAATATAAAGATATAAATGTTATACATGTAAATACATAACAAAAGTTTCTTCAATCCTATCACTGCCTGAGGGGATTAAAGTTACTACATTAATTTTGAGAGCTAACAAATCTCCTGGCTTAAATGATTTTCTATCAATTTTTACAATTTTTAGATATATTAGTCCCTACTTAAATGGGATTTTCAACATCTTGACTAAAACAATGGCTAGCAGGCTTAAACCTAATTCAGTTTTTGATTGACAAATCCTAAAGAACTTTTGATTGAAGAGAAATGCTTGTTTGCATTGTTTTTATTGCTTCGTACATATAATTGGGTTTCATATTTGATACTCTCAATGAAAGAATCTTCCCTCTTCAATTCATCCACTAGGTTAGGGAATCATATCTTTAGTGCATGCTATGTCCGAGGAACTCGGAACACCGTTTAAAGATTCTAAAAGATTAAGAGCAAGAAGATCATCTATCGTATAAATAAGGATGGATCAAGATAGAAAATGTAGCAATATAAATGTTGTCATTAATAGCATTCGCTTTGTTGATCATGCCCTTCTATTTTTTTCTCGAATTGGAAAAGAAATCTACAAGCTACAAGAACTTCGAGAATATTTTTCTTCTTTGAATGGATTCGAAATTCTTTTCATAGGAACTCAATGCATTGCCCATAAATTCATAAACACACAAGTTAGTAACACTTCACCAATACACATTTGGTTAGACAAAAGTACTCGTGATTCTAAAAAAAAAGCTAGAAAAATATCTTCTTTTATGTCCATTTGATCTCTTGGAACATTGATAATGATGAGGTCATCATTTTTTTTATGAAAAATGTATGAATTCATAATTTATTTTTAGCCAAGCTTTATTCTCATCTTTTCAAACACTAATTGTTTGGTGAAATCTCAACTCTCTTCTATTGTTTGTTACCTTTAATGGAATGCCACACTCTCTCTCTTTAGCATATAACTATATTACTAATCTTAATAGCTAATCCAAATAAACTTCAAATGAAATGATGCCCTCTTTCAGTGGACTTCATTTGTGACTAACTCTTTCTATTTCCCCTATGCCCGGAAGCATTCATCCATTTTATAAATGGATCTGGGATGCTTTAGTTCCTATAAAAATAACTATGTTTGATCAATCGCTCTTTTGCAAAAGACCCCAAGCAAAACTTCTCTTTTACATTTGGGTGTCAAGATTTCCACACCTGGTGCAGGATGCAATTCTTTCTGTTTTTGGAGGCTGTAATGCAATCTCACATCTTGACTTTTCATTCTAGTCAGAAAGAGATCATTATAACAAAGACTTACTGATAAATACAAATATGATATCTTTCTACCGCACTTCGGAACATTTGGTGAGAAAGGAACAACAAATGTGTTTTTAATTCTTCCAGGGATGATAAATCAATCGGATTCAACATGTTATCTCAGGCTTACTTTTGTATGAATTACTAGTCATGAAAAAATGGCGCAACAAATTAAGGGAAAAAAAATACCAGAATTAAAATTTCTAGACAAATCATTGGACTGTTTTTTAAAAAATTCTGTTTTATCTATGTATTGTCAGTGTTGCTGTAATCGTTGTTTTCTTATAAAATTTGTAATTAGAAGGCATTTCCTCATGTTATTTTCTTAATGAGAAGGCATTTCCTCATGTTTTCAATGAAAAAAACGTGAGCAGCACTGTACTGAGGGGAAAAAGAAAATGAAATTCAAAGATTGCAAATGCTATTAGTAGAGAAAGTGAAACAAAAATTTAGAAGTTCTGATATTGTCCCCCCAAATTTGTTCACATCCTCTTCTACATAACATACAATACAAAGACATGTAGATTTGAAGTGCTCGTTGTGGAGAGAGAAAGAAGCATGTCAGAGGCGAGTACCTTAGAGTTCTGGCGTTGAATTTTTTTCTAGTTACATCACATTCATATATATAATATGACAGAAAAAAAAGAGAGCACAATATATGTTGACTTCCATATATATGATAAATTGCTCCTGGAATCAAATAAAATTCAAAGATTACAAATGATTTTGAGAAAGAGAGAGAGAGAGACAGGAACCTGATACTTGTGAAGCAGTTGGAAATGGTGATTTTAGCTGTCATGTTAAAGGCCGTTGTAGCATGGAGAAAGTGAATAAATCCAATATTTGATGAGAAAACTAATTAAGATACCTTCAGCTTAAACTTACCTCAGCTATTGCCTTTGCTTCAATCTGAAATTAAGAATAACAACATTAAAACACACATTAACAAATGAAACTATTAATGTGATTAAAAATAGAGCACTTACCATAATTTCTCAAGAAAAAGTAACCATCAACTATAGAATACACAAGCCAAATTCCCAAAATTAACAAGACTGCCGCTGGAGAGATCACAGAGATAGTACACACCAAATGATATTTGAAAAGAAAAAAACTGCAACTTCAGCATCTCACCTCAGAAAACATTTTATACAACAAAATAATGCCAACTCATCACTAATTGTCGCTTCAAAGAATAGACCGAAAGTAATCAAAACATCGACAAAAAGATTGTTGCTTTTATCTAAAGCCTTCTAACTTCTTAATGATTGTATGCTCCCCAACATAGAAGTGCATAAGCTGCAAATCTCATTGCATCCTTCAATGCCGGAATTAGACATCATAGTAAAAAAAAAACAGAAAAGTTCGGTATCCTTTACCCACTCTCCTTCAATCTCCTTTTGATGTAAAATGTAACCAGCATATCTATTAAATTCTCAGGCACAAACAAAAATCCCAAGCACAATGTGCTCAATAAAAGGAAAATGAAGGCAGCCATTCAAGTTTCTCAAGTTGTTTCATCCAATCTCACTCACAAACTTCCTCCCAGTCATCAACTTCATGGCCGACACCCACATCCACAATCGCCCTATTAACTGAAGATTCAACAGTGGAGCAACCACCTTCCATGAGCTTGCTATTCCCCGCTCCATCACTTGCAGACTCCAGCACTACATCATCAGAATCAAGCATATTCCACCGGTTAGCAGAAGTGGAGATAGGATTCCCCTCATTCCTTTCCCAGACAGGCATGGCTACATCTGTCCAATTAGCCAGATCAGGTCCCCATGAATCTGCTACTGAAGGTACAGCCATCTTCCATGCATTGCCCTGTGCAGCTCCTCCCCAAGCATTCCCAGCAGTTACCACAGCGGCAGAAACCCCACCACACTGCTGCATAGTGACTGCCCCATGATAAGCAGATACATGGTCTAGGCGTCTCAATGCAGTTGCCGCCCTCACAGGATCACTGAAAACAGAGAAGGCATTCTTATCATTCAACCAGACTAACCCACACTCTCCTCCAAATCTCAGAACCAGAGCTCTTATATCAGCATCCCTGGGTAGGTCATATCAATTAAGGGATCGTAGACCGGGTCAATCACTGGAACACCAGGCTTCAAGCCAATAATACATGCAGGTGGCTTCGATTTAGGCGTGACAATGAACTACAATGAAACGCTTGGGCTCCCAGCCAGCAGCGTGGACTGAGAGCTTCCATCGTTCAGCCATGTACCGCACTGCATCTCTCTTCTCCTTAACCATGTGACAGAAGACATGAACCTTCATGACTTCATTTCCCATTGTTTGATGTTTTCAAATTCTACTTGAGAGGTTCTTCCTCGCCCATTGTTTGATGTTTTCAAATTCAAGTTGAACGTGGTTTTCACCCAGATTCAATTTAAGGGGAAGTGTTAAGAATTATAATAGGAAATAATTTATTCCTGTAACAAGTGATGAGGAATAAATTATTTTCTTAAATTAAGGAGATATTGTAACAAGTGACGAGGAATAAATTATTTTCTTAAATTAAGGAGATATTTCATTTCCTATTTTATATTTATTTCCTTGAATTATTAATTATTTGTTTTCATATTTTATGTTATTCCCTATATCTCTTAATGATTAATATGAATCGATTATTGAAGATATTAGGTGATATATTTTTCCTTTCATATCATTTTCTTTTTATTATTTTTCCTATTATAAGATTCTTGTAAGAGTTATTTATACCCCCGTTCATATAAATGAAACAATTCAGTATTCCGCATTATTCTGAATTTCAACAAAATAGTTTTGCTATTTAGATAAAGGTTATTAGACCTTATGGATCATTGACTAGCTAGAATGAATATTACAAGACTGGGGGTTATCAATGCGACTTTTGCTAGAGAAGTAGTGCAAATCTTGGGGAGAAATATTGGGAAGTAATAACAACCTAACTTTTATGAAAGAAAAGTGATGATAGAGATCGAGTGATAGAAAATATGATGCAAGTGTCGTCGATGGCAGTGGTGGTCCAACTTCAGTGAGAGTGATGGTCAGATAGCAGAGGAATGGTGGTGGTCTGGTAGTAACGATGGTGGAAGCCCGACAAAGTGGTTTAATAGTCGCGACAACTAAACACGGTGGCCTGACGACTTGACAATGACTCTCGACTAAGGTTGGTTTGATGATGGTGGCAATGACTACATGATGGTGCTCTGACGATGGCAACGACCAAACGCTTGTGTCAAGCAACGTGTGGCGGTGACTCGACATCGATGGCTGAACGGGTTGTTCGACGATGACGATGGCTAGACTATGTTGGCCAGGCAATCAGAGTTAGAGGATGGCCTGGTAGCGGTGATCCGAAAGAGGTGGTTGGCAGTAATGGTCTGATGATGGAAGTGGCCAAACGATGGTGGTTCGGCGACGATGGTGACAACCAAAAGATGGTGGTCCGACAGTGGTTGCGACGACCAAATGGCGGTAATATTGCAGTGGTGAATGTGGCATGACGTTGATAGTTTGGCGATGGTGAAGCTTGAAAACTTTGAAGAGCTTGAGAGCTTTCAGCTTTATCCTCCTGGTTCATGTCTCCTTACATGGAGAGAGTGAGGTTTATTGATAGATAATGTTCTGTAAATATTGCATGAATCCAAACAACTCTATCTAACAACCCAGAGTGATCCCTTTGATTGAATGATAATTTATGAATATTTAAGTGTATTAATGACATTAGAATTAAGTGCTCTTGGGCTCGTTGGATTCACCTCGTCGAGAAGCTCGATTTGAATATAAATTTGTGAAATTTGGAAATCATTTGGTCCTGTAAAATATATTTCAAAGCTTTCAACTATATTTTAAGTGCATGATCTGGGCCCACTTGGACTCGGGTCTAATCGTTTTTGCTGTCATGTGATTCTTCTCCATGAGACCCATCAGTTGATTATAAGTTAGAGTGCATGCATTTCAAAATTTAATTTTGGAAGCTTTCGATCAAAATGTGCTTTTAGATTCATGTCTATCACTATGAAATTGTAGAGGAATATCAAAGTGTTAGATATGTAAATATATATGAGTTATGCGTTTGAGAGAGAAAGAAGCATGTCAGAGACTAGTATATGAGTTCTGGCGTTGAAAGATATACTGACTTCCGTAGATATGATAAATTGCTCCTAGAATCAAATAAAATTCAAAGATTACAAATGATTTTGAGAGAGAGAGATAGAGAGAGAGAGAGAAGCACCTGAAACTTGTGAAGCAGTTGGAAATGGTGATTTTAGCTGTCATGTTAATGGCAGTTGTAGCATCGAGGATATGATTAAGCCAAGAGAGTGAAAAAATCCAATATTTGATGAGAAAACTAATTAAGATACCTTCAGCTTAAACTTACCTCAGCTATTGCTTTTGCTTCTATCTGAAATTAAGAATAACAACATTAAAATACATACTAACAAATGATACTATAAAATGTGATTAAAAATAGAGCAAAACATGATACTCCGACTTCATCAGTTCACCTTACCAGAATTTCTCAAGAAAAAAGTAATCATCAACTAAAGAATACACGAGCCAAATTCCCAAAATTAACAAGAAAATGCCGCTGGAGAAAGCTCGGAGATAATACACACCAAATGATATTTGAAAAGAAAACAGCTGCAACTTTACTTCAGCATCGCACCTTGGAAAACATTTTATACAACAAAATAATGTGAACTCATCACTAATTGTTGCTTCAAAGAATAGACCGAAAGTAATCCAAACATCGACAAAAAGATTGTTGATTTTATCTAAAGCCTTCTAATTTCTTAATGATTGTATGCTCCCCAACATAGAAGTGAATAAGCTGCAAATCTCCTTGCATCCTTCAATGCTGGAATTTGACATCATACTAAAAATAAAAAAATAAAAAAAAATAAAAAAAAGTTCAGTATCCTTTACCCACTCTTCTTCAACCTTCTTTTGATGCAAAATGTAACCAGCATATCTACTAAAATTCTCAGGCACAAACAAAAATCTCAAGCAAAATGTGCTCAATAAAAGGAAAATGAAGGCAGCCATTCAAGTTTCTCAAGTTGTTTCATCCAATCTCACTCACAAACTTCCTCCCAGTCATCAACTTCATGGCCGACACCCACATCCACAATCGCCCTATTAACTGAAGATTCAACAGTGGAGCAACCACCTTCCATGAGCTTGCTATTCCCCGCTCCATCACTTGCAGACTCCAGCACTACATCATCAGAATCAAGCATATTCCACCGGTTAGCAGAAGTGGAGATAGGATTCCCCTCATTCCTTTTCCAGACAGGAATGGCTACATCTGTCCCAAAAGCCAGATCAGGTCCCCATGAATCTGCTACTGAAGGTACAGCCATCTTCCATGCATTGCCCTGTGCAGCTCCTCCCCAAGCATTCCCAGCAGTTACCACAGCGGCAGAAACCCCACCACACTGCTGCATAGTGACTGCCCCATGATAAGCAGATACATGGTCTAGGCGTCTCAATGCCGTTGCTGCCCTCACAGGATCACTGAAAACAGACAAGGCATTCTTATCATTCAACCAGACTAACTCACACTCTCCTCCAAATCTCAGAACCAGAGCACTTATATCAGCATCCCTGGGTAGGTCCAGAAGAGCAACCACAAGCCTGGGATCCATATCAATTAAGGGATCGTAGACCGGGGCAATCACTGGAACACCAGGCTTCAAACCAAGAATCCGTGCAGGTGGCTTCGATTTAGGCGTGACATGAACTACAATGAAACGCTTGGGCTCCCAGCCAGCAGCGTGGACTGAGAGCTTCCATCGTTCAGCCATGTACCGCACTGCATCTCTCTTCTCCTTAACCATGTGACAGAAGACATGAACCTTCATGTTGCTCCCATTGCCAGGCTTGGATTTCCCCAGAACCATGAACTTGAATCTGTCCTCAACGGCCATAACCCACTTAGGCTCCCTCCTCATAAGGTCAGAAAGCAAATCTAACGTTCCTGAACTCTCTCCAAAATGAAGAGAGTCAAGGTTTGGTTGGGTCACATCAAACGCATCTGCCAGTTGTCTCTTCCTTGCTGCCTTATCACACTCCGCATCACACACCAACTTCCTCTGTCCAATGGGTACCTTCCTTCCATTACCATCTATGGTCTGGAGTGGAACCGGCAGCTTCTGTATAATAGAGGCTTCAAACAAAGCATCATTGCTGAAGCTGCTAGAGCTAGCTCCAGCACCACAAGGCACAGTTGCTGTTATCCTCCCACAGGAACATGAGATTGTGGTAGCAAAGTCACACCTTTGCTCTGGACATGTTGATGATGGGTGGCAGGGAGCAATGCAGGTGTGTTTACAATCCCTTCGCGGGGCTCCACATAACTGTCCACAAGAAAGCTTTCCTGC